>NW_016169474.1:0-17356 GCF_001687245.7 Rhagoletis zephyria
AATTAATTAAAACATTAAAAAGTTCTAAAATAGGCTTCCCCTCCATTAAACGGACACTTCTCTTGGGCGGACAAAATATGACTGACGGTGAGTGTCCGTCCAAGGGAGGTTTCACTGTATATGTTATTTAAATTAATTTTTGGTTTATTTAAGTTCATTTAAATTTACTTTATTTTATTTTTCATATCTCATATTTTTTTTTTATTTCATTTTATTTTTTTAAATTTAAGTTTTTATATTAAATAGATGCAATTTTACTGTATCTCATTTTTCTACTTTATTTTGGTTTATTTAATTTTTGTTTTTTACTCTTGTATTTAAGTAACCTAATTTGTTAATAATTTTTGTATGGTGGTTTAATAATTTTTGCCTAATTTTATTTTATTTTAATCCACGCCATTTTTCATTTCACTTACATTTTAACCAAACCCACTGTGCCTAGGTACAAGGTACATATGTACATACCTACCTCCGCTCTCCCATTCTACTTCTTAACTCATTTTCGAATTCAATGCTTCCGAACGTTTTCCCAACTCAACTTTCTCTTCTCAGCAGCACTACGCCATTTATTCGCTTACAAAAACAAGAATTTTCCGTTATCGCGCACGAAATGTTTAACAATTCCAATAATTATTCCATTTGCAGCTTTTGTAAACTCTTACATCCCACTGACAGCAGCTTCCCTGGCCTAACCGCCTCACACTTCCACACACAAAATCACTTCCAGTCAATTGTTTTTGCCCATTCGAAACTTTGCTTTTGTCTACACTTCCGCTCATCCAATAATGTTGGATACACATGCCAAGCTATTATTGCATTTACAAATTTCCAAGGCTATATGATTGCTTCCGATTTCCCATAAACGCACACACCCGCAACAACGCATTCGTGCGAGTGTTGCAAGTTTTCAAGATTACGGTGTATTTTTTGTTGCTATATGCTCCGACATTCATTGCTATGTCTACAGCTGATGTTTTTGTTGCCTTGATGTTATTTTTGTTGTGGTTGTTGTTGTCTAGGAAACATGTTAATTAAGGAATTTTCACTTTTGGCCCTGCCAATTAGTCAAGTTTTATCGATTAGCTCTTCCCAAGTCGCCCCAATGGCGCCACGAGTGTTGCGGAGGAGGTGGTGCAGGCGTAGAGGAGAGAAGAGAGAGTGGGTGAGTATTGTAGGTGTCTATGGATGGCTTGGCAGGCTGGTGCAAACTGGAATAGGAAATATTTATAGATGCTGGCTTGTAGCGTGTGTGTACGCGTTGAATATTGCTGTGTAAATACATACACAAACATACTTTTAAATTCAATTTCACGAAGAATACACGAGTACATATTTCAGGAATTTTAATTTCTAACGGAAAGTTTTATTCGTCCTTTGTTTAATTCACCTTAAAAATTGTACTTTATAAATTACAAAATTTTTGATTAGTTTCAATTTATTTTCTCAGGAGTTTCAAAATTATACAATTTTTTGGTGCAGACGAAAAGTCTACATTTTAATTACTAAATTTTTGAATACTTTCGATTAATTTTCTGAAGAGTTCCAAAATTAAAAAAATTTTTGATGCAGACGAAAGTCAAAAAACTGCCTTAGATTTGTCATTAAATTTATGAACCATTTTTTTCTAATAGATTAAGTCTGCTACCTTCAGTGCAAAAATATTGAATATTTATACAGAAAAATATGTATATAAAAAATAAAAATTAAATTTCACTTTTAAATTTTATTCAACATAAAGAAGCTTATCAAACACTTTCTTATTTAATTTAATTGATTTCAGATATATTTACAGCCAATTTCACGAAAGCAATTTAAGTGAAAAATGATTTTAATTTTATTTATATGGAAATTGACAGATAATAAAAAATCATTTTTTACTTAAATTGCTGGTGAAACCGGCTGTTAAAATTTTACTGTATTATTTAAATTATTGAATATTATTTAAACTTTACTTTATTCAGTTTTAGTTTTACTTTTTCAGTTTTCTTACATTTTTTTCATATCCCTACTCATTTAAATTTGTTTCAATTTAATTTACCTTATTGTTTCTTTATTATTAATTTTTGGCTGTTTTATTTTGTTTTGATTTATCACATTTAATTCTATTCAACTTTTCAATTATTTGTTTTGTTTTTGTTTTTTTTTGCTGTTTGTTATAATTTATTTAAATTAATTTCAATTTACTCTAGTTTATTTGGTCATGAAGAAATTAACGGTACTATTAAATTTGTATGAAAATTGAAGTCGGTTTTGTTTTTTTGCTTAAAAAATAGTTGTTTTTCATATTACTTTCTGAGGGTGTTATTTTTTTTAGTTTATTTTACTAACATTTATTCTTTCACAAATTTTATTTATTTTTTTCATTCTTTTGTATTGCAGTTAACTTTTCATTTCAATATAATTTGTTTTAGATTTTTCTTTATTATTTTTTAGGCTGTTTTATTTTGATTTGTCGCTAAGTTCTTAAATTTTTTTAATTTATTTCATTTTATTTGATTTGATTTACTTTAGTTAATTCTAAAACTTCATTGATGTTATTTTTTATTGAACTCTTCTATTTTCATACTTATCTTTTAGGTATGTATATTTTTTTAAATTTGTTTAATTTTTCCAAATTCTATTTTTGTTTATTTAATTAATTAAATAATAATAATTAATTATTTCATACAATTTTTTTAGTTAAATGTTTAAAATTTTGGTTTGTTTTATTTTACTTTTTGTTTTTTATGTTATTTTATTTTATTTTATTTTGTTTTGATTTACAACCCTTTGCATTATTACTTTATTTTATTTGATTTTTTTAATTTCTTTTGTTACGTATAAATTATTTACTTATTTTTTTATTTTTTAATTCATTAAATTTTTTTTTAATTAAATTTTAAAAATTTTAGTTTGTTTTATTTTACTTTTTGTTTTTTTATGTTATTTTCTTTTATTTTGTTTTGATTTACAACCCTTTGCTTTATTACTTTATTTTATTTAATGTTTTTAATTTCTTTTGTTACGTATGAATTTTTTTTCTTAAATTTATTTAATTTATATATTTTTTATTTAAAAATTTCGTACTTTATCCTGCTTAATTTTTTTATATCTATTTTAATAAATTTCAATTATTCGATTGTTTTAATTTATTGTTTGCAAGTTAAATTTATTTTGTTATTTTCATTTACTTATTTTTTCATTAATTCTTCGAATATAGTTAAATTTTTTTATTTGCTTTGTTTTTTATTATTAGATACACACTTTTTTAATCTTATTGTATTTAATAAAATTTTTTTATTTATGGTGCTTGTGTTATTTTTTTTGTTTAATTTTACCTTATTTTAAATTGTTAAATCTATTTCATTTTCTATATTTTTTTTTGTAATTTTTGTATATTATCCTGAGTAACTGCGTATTTTAGTTATTAAGTAAACCTTTTATAATATCCATTATCTTATCCATCAAAACTTCAAAGTAAACGCATTAATGTGGACACACTTCTGCTAAAAATAGAGTATTCTTAGCATTAAAACAAATTTTTCCGATGTTTTTAATGCATTTATAAGTATGTATGAATTAAAATAAAAAATTTCATACATTTTCATCCTTTATATATTTATACATATGTATATAGATGTGTATATACTTATTTGAGGAGTAGTAATCGCACACAAATGCGTTTCGAATTCCTTTTACGAGCTTAAGTATCAACAACCAAAGGCACTTACTTAAGTTCTCCTCGCTCCTCGTCTACTTTCGCATTCAGGTAGATAACAAAAAAAGTAATTCCCTTTTCTTCTGTTCCCACCACCCTCATACAACTTTTCTGCTCATATGCACTTCATTTTATACTCGTAGCGTTTGCCTTTGCACACATCTCCCAAGCATGCGTGTATGTATGTATGTATGTCTGTTCGTCATATATTTTAATAACTCATGATAATGTTTACCACTTAAGCAATGTATTTTTTGTTGCCTTCCTTTGTTTTCATAATTCCTTTAGCAAAGAAGGCAAAGAAGCGGAAAAAGTGTTAAAATGAATTATTTACAGTAAAGTGAAGTGTACGTTTGAGGTATGCAGAAGCTTTCAAAGCCAACTTGTAAACTTTTTTCGAAAAAAAGAATATTCCAAAAATATATTAAAAAAAATGGGCAAATGCAGGAGCTTAAATGTATTCTGTCACTTTTTGGGATATTTTCAAATTAGTTAAGAATATTAGGATTAGTAAGTTAAAGAATTTTCTTTAGCGCTTCGGTCATTCACCTCTCGAATTCTGGCTTTACGTCTGCCCTCAATTGCCTTAACCGTTACGTGAATTATTGCTTCTTGAAGCTGTTCCAATTGTTCTACAGTTCGATACTGTTCACCACCCAACTGTAGGTGGCTTTCGTAGGTCCCATGCATGAATCCAGTCGGATCCTTTTTGGGGTTTCGCCTAGCGGGGATCGCTCTGCAGAGTTCGCTCGTTTTAACGTCCAAGCGGAAGTGGAACAATTTTTAGCAATTGTCACTTGACTTACCACTGTCTAGGACTTGCTCAAAAGCTTCACGCTCCCTGGAAGTGAAATGAACGCAGCCTGAAAAGGATTATGTAAAGTGGCTGCCTGCAACGACGTGCTAACTTTGGTTATCTCCGATTAACCCGACTACAGGCCTGAGAGAAGCGCGGTCCAAACGAGTGATAGACAAGGACCGCTTTACATCTATTTTTGACCAGATTTACATGTTGGTTGAGCAGGTAGTTTCTACAGCCCAGCTGGTCGTTATCTGCTCGAAGAGTTCAGCCTTTATTCTGTGTTTCCTGGCGGTTAGAATTATGTCCGCATCATGGGCAGAATTGACTTCGTATATTTCCGTCCGTCTCCTTGCCAGCTAGTCGGCTATTCAGTTTCCAGGAATGTTCCTGTGTCCGGGGGGACCCACACAATACTCAAGAAACATTTTGATGCCAGCAGGTTTAGATGCTTTCTGCATTTTATGGCTACCTTGGACGTAGTTCCGTTAGATTTTAAAGATTTTGTAGCCGCCTGATTGTCAGAATAAAAAGCTATAGGCCGTCCTGAAGAGGCAGAGGTTATGATCCACCGAGCNCATGGACCGCTTTACATCTATTTTTGACCAAAATTGCATGATGGTTCAGCAGGTAAATCCTACAGCCCAGCTGGTCGTTATCTGCTCGAAGAGTTCAGCCTTTATTCTGTGTTTTCTGGCGGTTAGAAGTATGCCCGCATCATGGGCAGAATTGACTTCGTATATTTCCGTCCGTCTCCTTGCCAGCTCGTTGGCTATTCAGTTTCCAGGAATGTTCCTATGTCCGGGGGGACCCACACATCACTCAAGAAACATTTTGATGCCAGCAGGTTTAGATGCTTTCTGCATTTTATGGCTACTTTGGACGTTGTTCCGTTAGATTTTAAAGATTTTGTAGCCGCCTTGTTGTCAGAATAAACAGCGAAGGCCGTCCTGGAAAGGCAGATGTTATGATCCACCGAGCTTGAAAAGCGACGGTTGGCGTAAGGGTGTGGAGTTTTACACAGATAAATGAACTAAGAAATAGAAGCTGCAGTATACTACACCGAACTAGAAATTCATAGGTCGTTTGAGCTACCAGATATCAAGTGAAAGTCTTTGCAGTAAAGAAAGCGGCAAAGATAGCAAATAAAATCAGGTGGTCATTGCCAATCACACATAATGTGCTCTGACGTTTCGCCCTATTCAAGACAAAGACGGCAATCCGTCTCTGCGTATAGGCCAATCCGGTACATGTGAGATCGCAGGTGACTATGGCCGATTAAGTGACCAGTAAGCAACTTGATGTTAGCTCTTTTCTCAAAAGATTCAGATCTTTCCTAGCAAAAGTATATCCAAAAAAATATAGCTTGTCTAAAAACCCTACCCTCCCCAGTAAGTAATGGGGAGAATACCTACTTCGTTCTGAGTTTAGCAACGGTACGGTAATGAGTCTTGAGGAGAACCAGCTGGATCCGCAAAATGGTTCCGGTCACAGGAGTTCATAGAATGAGCCTTCACTATCCAGTTCGCCGGCGACCTCTTTAACATCGTTCAATACCGCAGTGATACCCAGTGAACTATTGACTAGACCACTCGGTCTAGAATTCATAACAGCGCATTATTGGCATACGTTTAAACGAGGCCTTGGCGGCTTTATTGTGCAGAGTAAAGCTTAGAGGTCTGTCAAAGCCTGAGACGGAACGAGCGCTGGTAAAAAAAGTAAGTGTACCTGGGCCACAGTGGAGAAGTGAAATTTACGTTACCTATCTAGTTTGTCTCATAACCAATATACGTACATATGTCTCTACTCTACCCTGTTCGTTCTGATTACATTTATGTTATTCTGTTTTCTTTTACCTTTATTTTTATCTTTCAACTCTATATCGATAACAAAATCGATACAAATATGGATAACAAATTCGATAAAAATGTCGATAGCAAAATCGATAACAAAATCGATAAAAATATGGATAAAAAAATCGAAAAAATATGTATCGAATACAAAATCAACAAAAATATCGATAACGAAATCGATAACAAAACCGATAAAAAATATCTATAACACATATTTCGATTAAAAATCGATAAATGTCGATAACGAAATCGATAAAACTATCGATAACAAAATCGATAAAAATATCGATAACAAATTCAATAAAATATCGATAACAAAATCGATGAAAATATCAATTATTATTCCGATAAGTTCCGAGAAAACCGAAAATCTCTAAAATCCCGATATGGTTCCCAGTTTCCCTCCTAACCATTTCCGTGTCCAATTTCCTTTGCACTATTTCCGTGTTCAATTTCTGTTCAATATGCCAATTTTCACCCAACTAACCAACCGCTACAAAAAAAGTTTCACTTCAAAAACTTTTTCGTCCTTGCATGAAGCTTGAACCGATTGGGGATCCTACCGAAATTAAGTACGAATCTTTAACCATAGAATAAAACAAAAAGAAAACATGGCGAAATTTCTTTGAAATAGTATCTCGCTTTTAGTGCAACAAAAGTGACCACCTCCTATTAAAATAACTGCTAAGCTAATTTTAAATAAAACATTTGCGAGCGTTTGAATGTAAATCCATATTAGCCCAAAATAAAGTATGCACTTTATTGATTCCAGAGTGCGAAAGAGAAATTCCGAAAAGCAGCAGCAAATGCACACAACAATCAAACATTAGCTAAAACCAGAAACATGAAACGAACCGCAACTGCAACGCGCCACTAAACCTGCAGCTACTACCGACGATGAGTTAATTTTCCACTTTACGAAAAATCCTTGCTACTATGTACTTGTTGTGTTGTTTTTATTGTTGTAAGAAATTGCAGCACGACACAGGCGAGACTGTGGCGACGACACCAACAACAAAAACAATAACAGCAAAGTAGCGACAGTGACGGCGACCTGCCATGTCCTGGCAGCAACTTTTTCGGTCAGTAATTAAAAGCAAACAAAAGGCAAAATCAAATCAGCCTGAAAGTGCAAACACACACACATAGGTACGTACACTTATGAAAAAAATAAGAGAAGGCACACGTATAGTGTCGGTGTAACGGTGTGACCTTCCAAAAGCTGAGCGAGAAAGCTTTACTCGGCTTAGGTGAGTGCGAGTGAGCCAGGCTATAGAAATGGAATATTCCAATTGAGCTGCTGGGAAATAAGTCTTATTAGAAATTTTTGCCCCTCAAATTAGAATCTCTTCCGAGTGTATGCGTAAGTGAAACAACATGCAGCTCGCAGTCTATCTCACTCACTCTTTACCGTTAGTAGCTACCAAAGATGGCGCATCCGGTGTTTAATACTCAAGCAACGTATTCGCTCTGTCCAACAGCAAGTGTTTGTTGTTTTTGCTTTTTACGCATATTGCTGTCGCTTTGTTGTTGTATCGTGTTTGATGTTAAGTGGGTGTTTGGTGTGCGTGTGTACGTTTGTGTGCTTGGCTGCTGCAGCTGCTCTGGCTCTGGCTCTGGCTCTGTGTCAGCCTCCGTTGCTCAGTTCCGTTTGGTACTTGGCTGTGCGCGTTGAAACGTTGAATTCGTGTTGTACGCTGTGTGTTGTGCTCTATGGCGTTGTGGCAACCAACAGCCGTCGCTGTCGCAGTTGGAAAAAGACACCAACCACAACGCACGTGTGACGCGCAACAAAAGTGAGACGAGTTACCNAGCGACAGTGACGGCGACCTGCCATGTCCTGGCAGCAACTTTTTCGGTCAGTAATTAAGAGCAAACAAAAGACAAAATCAAATCAGCCTGAAAGTGCAAACACACACACACACAGGCACGTACACTTATTAAAAAAAATAAGAGAAGGCACACGTATAGTGTCGGTGTAACGGTGTGACCTTCCAAAAGGTGAGCGAGAAAGCTTTACTCGGCTCAGGTGAGTGCGAGTGAGCCAGGCTATAGAAATGGAATATTCCAATTGAGCTGCTGGGAAATAAGTCTTATTGGAAATTTTGCCCCTCAAATTAGAATCGCTTCCAAGTGCATGCGTAAGTGAAACAACATGTAGCTAGCAGTCTATCTCACTCACTCTTTACCGTTAGTAGCTACCAAAGATGGCGCATCCGGTGTTTAATACTCAAGCAACGTATTCGCTCTGTCCAACAGCAAGTGTTTGTTGTTTTTGCTTTGTACGCATATTGCTGTCGCTTTGTTGTTGTATCGTGTTTGATGTTAAGTGGGTGTTTGTGTGCTTGGCTGCTGCAGCTGCTCTGGCTCTGGCTCTGGCTCTGTGTCAGCCTCCGTTGCTCAGTTCCGTTTGGTACTTGGCTGTGCGCGTTGAAACGTTGAATTCGTGTTGTACGCTGTGTGTTGTGCTCTATGGCGTTGTGGCAACCAACAGCCGTCGCTGTCGCAGTTGGAAAAAGACACCAACCACAACGCACGTGTGACGCGCAACAAAAGTGAGACGAGTTACCGTATGAAGAAATTTTTGAAAAAAAGGCCGCAGCCGAAAAAGGTGTCAACGGAAAATATTTTTTTATTTGTACTGACGGCTGTTAAAGACAAGTGGATTACTAGAAGCAGATTAAAATAAAAAAAGACGGCAGAAAAGGCAGCAGTGAAGAAAATTTGCGTTAAAGTAACTGTTGAACTAAGCACGAGTTCGAGTTCGAGGTAAAAAGTGTTCCAGAATCCAGAGTGAAGTGAAAAATTGTGGAAATTAAAAAAAATAAATAAATAAAATATGATGCCAAGGCAATGAAAACTGCAAAGAACATAGCAACAAATTTTGATGAAAAAAAAAACTGAAAAATATTAAAATAAAAATTTTAACAATAATAATAATGATAAGACAACGAAAAATGCAGAGAAGCGAGCAACCAAGTTTGACTTAATAAAGTACGAGAAATGTATGACTGTCGAAGACATTAAACTTTAAAAACTGAATTAGTCAAAAAAAAGTTACAAAGAAAATTTGCTTAAATTAAAAGAAAACTGAGACATCAAAAACTATGAACTTCATGCCCAATAACCATAAAAAAACGATGCACAATTGTTTTATTTTTTCAGTATTCCGTCTTGCCAACCCTGTTTTGACAGGCTTACAAACAAACTTTCAGTGCATTAACCCGTTATTGATTTAGGCAACAATAGAGGAGCTAACTGAAATAAATTAATAAAAACTGCCAGACATAAATGGAAAAGTTTATATTTTATAAATGCAAAAAAAAAATATTTTGTATTAACTAATATTCATTTTTTATGAATTTTTATTTTTTAAGAAGTTTTCAAAAAAATATATTGCAAGAAATAACAACACTTAATGGTCCTCAAACTAGGTTCACTTCCACCCAAAAAGTCTGTAATATTTTCAGTTTTTCTTATTATCATCATTAAAATTTGAGGAAATTTGGTAAACGCAAATTTGCAAATCAAAAAAAAAAGAAAACTAAACCAAATGTATTCTCGTTGATGTTTGAATAAAAAACATACCCTCCCTGAAGGTGGAAATTTAAGAAAACGTATAAGTATTTTTTCTTGCAGAGGAACTTATTAAAAATAATTTCTTCGCTAATTTGCAAATAAATGAGTTTTTCATAACAAAGAGCACAAAGAGCTTTTTCTCTGCTAATTTACCTATACTAACTAATCCATAGTTTGGTTCATAAGGTTTGCAATTTGATTAGGTTTTTTACTTTGGCCTTTAAAATTTGAAAAACAGTTCTTAACCTAAATTCTAAAATAAAAAAAAAATTTTGGTTTATTTCCTCGCAGTGAATTTAAAAAAGGCAGCGGAAAGCAAGCAGAAGTAATTGATTTGGAATCGATAAAACACAAAAACCAAATACCTCTAATTTTTTCTACGCAGTGAAATTCGAAAAAAAATAATAACGAACAATTTTTAGGAAAGACTATGGTCAAACATTAATAAAAATACACACCTTAATTTTTTTATTTCTGTCAGTAAAGTTTGAGAAAAAACGCTACTTAAAAATTTTCAGACAAGAAAAATATTTTTGTGATGCAGTAAAAAATAAAATATCTCTAGAATTTTGTTATAATTCCTTCAGTTAAATTTAAAAAAAATTGTAACATTAAACGATTTCAGCAAACAAAACTTACTAAAAATTATAAAAAAATCAAAATAGAAAATAGTTTTTTTTTGTTAATTTTTTATTTAATCTTTCAAGCGTAAACAAATTTCTCGGAGGTGTTCCCATGCAAATTTGGTTCAGATGCGATCATTGGGTCATAAAGAAATTAACGGTACTCTTAAAAGTTTATATGAGAATTTAGGTCAGTTTTGTTTTTTGCTAAAAAATTACTTGCTTTAATTCTGGCTAGTGAAATTGACAAGGTTTTTCAAATAAAATTTTCTGGCAGTAAAAAAAATATAGATAATTTTATACATTAAATTTATTCAATTTATTCATTAAATTCATTCATTAAAAGACATTCGTTCATTGCGAAACTCACCTGCACGAAAATAATTTTAGCACCAAGTATCTGAAATGGTAAAACAAAAATATTCCAAATTAAAAAAAAAAAAATAAGTTTGCATCAATAAATAAAAAGATCAACAAACCTAAAAAATATATTACATAAATCGACAAGGAGCAGTGAAACAAATAAGCAGTTACTTTGCACCACCAAATTTGACAAGAGCTCGCGGAAAGTATAGTTCACCAATACATTAAAAACTATCTTGGCAACAGAGATTCAAATTAAGCGTGACAAAAATTACAAAAACCCAACTCAGATGAAAAAAAAAATATTGTATTTTTTTCGAGGCACGAACAAATCGGCTAAACATTTTCTTTAAATATTAAAATATTTTAGATATTTTAAAACTCGCTAAAGCGACCCAGGCGAATTCATATAAGGTGATAGCGGCAGCGCAAAAACACTTCGCTTCTATGAATTCGCCTTGACAGCGACAGTAAATTTTAGAAAAAAAGAATAAAAAAATAAAAATTTAGAAATCCGAAAATTAATTTTTTCATTTTCGAAATTTTTCTGTTCACAGTGCAATTTAAAAAAAAAAACTAACGAGAAAAATTTCCAAAATGACCGCATAAACTTTAAAATTAAATAAAAACCCCAAGACGGAGATCAAAAAACTTTAACTAAAAAAACATACAGCAATTCACAAAGCTCCGTAGATACTAAACACCACCAAAATCACGCGCGCAACAAATTTGCCGTCGGCAAAAATGCAAGCAACGAAAATGCGCACCCCCTTCGCCATCCAGGAGATACTCGGCTTGGGTGTGGGTACGGCAGCTGCTGCGGCCGCAGTCAACTACCAGCAGGCGCAGCAGCTAAGCCAGCAGCAGCAGCAGCACCAAGCGCAACAACAACAGCAACAGCTAGTGCTGCCACTACAACAAAACCAACAGCAGCAGCAGCAACAACAACAACAACAACAACAACCATTACAATTACAACAACACTCACCTACTTCACAATCTCAGCAGCAGCAGCAGCTACAGCAGCGGCATAACAGCACCGCCTCAACCTGTTCCACACCTCCCCCCGCCACCACTACACCTACCCCAACCGATTGCAATAATGCACCGCTTTCACCCGCCTCCTCACATGGACGACCAACACGTGATTCACGTTCCATTTCGCCCGATGTGACGCGCCTCTCAGCGGCAGCAGCTGCTGCGGCCGCTACAGCACACTGCCAGCTGCCTATTTTCAATCCAGCAAACTTTTACGCTGCAGCCGGCTATGCTGAGCATGCGGGCCAGCTGAATGCGGCACATCATCATCACATGACGACGCTGGCAGCTGCTGCGTACTTGCGTGGATTTTTGCCGCCGGGCTTTAGTACGCCGCATGAGTTTCGCGGACACTTTCAGCAGCATTTTGGCAGCCAATTTGCGGGTGAGTGAATTTTTTTCTTTTAAATTACATTTTTATGGTTTATAATTTCTACAAGAGGAAAAAATATATAGAGAAGATAGTTAAAATACATTTAATAGAACTAGCTTAAGTTATGGCTCACTTGAAATCTTTCTAGATTAGGGATCGTCTCTCTCTACAAAAATCCATAAGAAACTTGTTTCGCAGTAATTTAAAGAGGAGAACGAAAAACTTTCTGCAATGGATAACTTTTTGTCTGCATAGTAAAATGTAGAAGTTTCTGCTTCCGGCATTGGAGGGGTTGAGCTCAAAACTACCTCTGTTCTTCAGCTCATGAACTAAGTTAGGTTGGGTAGACGGTGTTCTTCCGTCATGGATTTACCAGTTGATGTTCTGAACACGAAGTTTTTGAAAACCTCGTCCATTTCTTCGAAGGGTTGAACAACCGAGACACTGTTTCTCTTGAAAGGCTATCTGGTTTCAGCATAGGATGGATATAATTTTATGAGCCTCTGTGCCCAACTGGTAAATCCGTGACGGGAAAACACTGTCTACCCCAACCTAACTTAGTTCATTTCGATATAAGCTTTCCCAACCTAACCTAGACACATCCTGAGTGACGTGTTCACTTTGACTCATTCCATTAAATATTGCTGTGTCCGGGGACGCCACATAGAGAGTCGTTGATATGGCTCAGTGACGCCAGCGTGGTGCAACATTTCCATACAGTTCCCGATCTTACTATTCTAGATCCTATTGCCGTCAGTGCTGTTTGACTATCGTCAAGTTCTCTGGGAACCTAAAACTAAGTAAAAGACTAGCCACCCTTATTCTATAGCGTACATATCTGCTTTTAAGAGAGTGCAATATTTCGGCAGACGACAGAACCGGTTGATCTGTAGGTCCTTCGAGTTGAGACCGGATCCGGTTCCTTGTTCCATCTTAGACCCATCAATGTGCTACTGGCAGTCCTGCATCACATTCTGTTCTAGTCAGGATCTGTCTAAATCATTCAACTTGCTGTTAATTGCTACTCTGGTCTGCGTTTGGCTTTGTTTTCCTAGAACTTGTTTCAGAGTCTTTACTCGTGCACTTGACCGCTTGTTCAGTATTTTCCAGGAAGCTCAAGAATTGAGAACAACTCCAGAAATGTCTCCCCTTTTGACAGTTTATGGTTTGAACCACTGCTAGGCCGTTGAGATACATGACCAGGATAGCCACATCATCTGTAGATGCAACAACCTTAATAGTTTTCATAGATAAAGGGCGCCAGAAATTCGTTGAGATGGAGGGCCTATAATAGGGAAGCTAAAATCGCACTCTATAGTATACCCGTGTGGTTTAGCTAAATCTTACAGTTCCAAGAGCTCCATCCATATTTCTCTGCTCAACATGACATCAATTCAGTAGTGATGTGCCGAGTCGGCTATTTTTGGTACTCGAGTATTTTGGTACTCATTAAAAAAAGAATCGAGTCAGGATTCGAGTCAGATACTCGGATCAAGTATTCGAGTTCAGAGCTCGGTATTCGAATACGTTATAGATTCGACTGCTGAACATGCACCCAACCGAAATGCCGACTTTTTATTTAACATGATATTATTATTAACTCCAAGATAGTATATCCGATTTATGTAGATCCAAACATAGAAATCTAATTCTTACATACTTACAAATAATAATTAAAATTAAATAAATATAGGGTTCAATAACAGTTGCTTTATTTATCATAGTAGAACTAGAACTTAGTAGTATGTCATAAAAAAAATATCCAAAGTAAATAATGAGTTAAAAAAAAATAAATCTTCAGTACCTTAAAAGTTCAACTAGTACTTCAATTATAATGCCAATATTCCATGAGATCTAGATTCATAAACAACAAAATTACTCCTTTGGAATTTAAAATTCCTTTCATCTTTGGCAATTAATACCTATAACGATATTAAAATTAATTTAGTTGTGTGGTGTATTTGGTAAATATATATACATATATATTTTTTTTTAACGCTAAACCGCCATTTATATATCAAAAATACCTGATTCGGTGTTTGATAATTATAAGTACTCGAGACCCGTACTCGAGTCTGTGTATGCGAATACTATAATTTGCTTACTCGAGTACGTGAGTACTTCTAAAATACTCGAGTCAGAACTCGAGTCGACTCGACTCGGCACATCACTACAATTCAGACAGGAAGTAGTCGAAAGATTCCGTTTTGCAGCAATCACCCCAGAGTGTTTAGATGGACTGCAGTTTAGTATTGCGATCTCCTTATAGCTTACCACCACTTCTATACTCCCAACAACTTGGTTCAAAGTTATCTCCACCGATCCAACCTTACAGTAATAATGTTGGGCATTGTTAAAATTTTCGGCAGTAACCCAGCATCGATGAGCTAGATGACAGTAGGCCGATGTACCTTTTCGTACATCTTAGGAGTAACGATGAGAAAGTTAGGTAAGTTAAGTTAAGGTGGCATTCGCAGATTTTAGGGACTCACTTAGAAAATTAGGAGATTATCCTTTGTTAACCACATTCTGGACGGCACCAAATACTTAATCGATAAAACGCCTCGAGCCGATTATGTAATTACAAATTTCCTAGACAATTCGTCAGCCATACAGTTGCCCTCCATGTCGCTGGGACCCGGAACCCAAATGAGTCTAATACAGAAGTATTCCGACGCAACTGAAAGAGAGAGACATTAGAGCGCACCTCCGACACACCTCCCTGATTGTCATCGCACTTCGGAGCAGTGACTCCACCGCCTCCTTAAGAGCAGCCATTTCCGTCTGAAATACACTGCAGCAGTCTATAAGCTTGAACTTAGTACTGATGAAAACTCTCTATAGAAGACCTCAACATCAACCCTGCCGTCCAGTTTCGATCCATCAGTGAAGAAGTTCACTGCGCTCCCTCTCCAGAAGATCCGCCCGGATCAATCCTCCCTTTAGGGAAAGTAGGCAGAGAAGAAGCTCCTGGGAGCTACTTTGGTGACGCAGTAATCCGTACGATAAGGAATAAAACCGCAGCCTCCTTTAACTCTAGTGGGCCCAGTCTTTAAGTCAGTCAACCAATCTGTTTCCCTAAGTCGAATTGCTGTTCACGCTACGCTAATTTTGCCTGCGACGTNGAGTATTCTACATAAACCTCATCTTCAGTGAAAATTCCGTCGACTAGATAAACTCGCAATGAAGAGGTTATTTTTGTATCTAGAACCTAAATAGGCTACAGTTTCATAAAAACTATTGTCGTTCCGGTTATAAGGGACAAGAATATGTATGGACCTATGGATGTGGACAAAATTAATGTCTTCGGAAAAGCCAGCTATCAAGAATTTATCTTGAATACCAAACTCCTATGAAAGGGTGATCTGGAAGCGATCAGACTGCCGGCCACTGCAATACCCCGGACCGATTAATCATTACCCATTGCGAGGACGCTCATAATACATAGTACTGACCCTTTTGAAAGCGTTCAATAAGATCAATCCCACGTTCGATGCGTTCCCACGAGAGTCGTTAGTACGTAACCGAGACGAACAAGATTCATACCTCCCCAAGGTCTATAATTTCATCGTCATTTCCCAAAAACTCTTGGAGAATTTGTATGCTGCTACAACAACATCAATCATAGACAAAAATGAAGATATTTATTAATTCGTCCTTCTAAAGCGTTGGTCTAAGAATTATCTGAGTTTTCGACACTCATCGATGATCAAAGCTCAAAATCGAGGAGGTATAATCACGGAGCACGTTACAGCTGTCGAGCATGCTCTAAATCTCTCAACTGCCTGCACAACAATACTGGTTTCTGAGCCGTGATTTCACTCGATGCCAACTTGGAGCAGAGGTATGCGGAGCAAACCCCTTGCGAGGTATTCTTCCACGGACGAGTAACGATTAAAATACTCCACCGATTTAGAACCCAGAGCTCTTGGTCGGGTAAAGCCCGAATCATTTCGGCCGGCTCCCGTTTTTTAATTATGTAGCCCCGATTAGACGCTGGAAACAAGTAAAATGCAGTGTGGAAAGCTACAGACTTGCCACAATACAGCACTCCGAACAGCTACAGGATGCCTCCTTCGTCCCCAGTAAGGGACTACAACATCATGCTTAGCAAGCAGTGAGCATCCGAACAGGTAATTGCTTGAGGCGGAACCTCACCCCAGGTACGTCAGAAGGTCTCTCTACGAACTGAAGGAGGTACAGGCATGCAATAAACGACGTTCACCGTGAAACCGTGGCTAGGGTGGTGACCAACTCCCGTCCCGTGAATTTCGTCATCGTACTACAATCGCCACCTATTGCAGAGTAAATGCTTCAGCTGCCAAGACGGACTGGCTTTACTTTAGCTCAATTGCGGGCTGGATACTGTAGACCACAACATACCCAATATACACAAATATCCGGCAAATGTACGTCCCATAAATGACGCCAACCTCCTTTTCACATGCCCACTCAACTAACATCCCTCTTCCTGTGGTCCGACCGCTTCGAAATGGCACGTTTCCTGGACATTCCATTAGGTGAGCTTGACGACCAACGTTTAAAGTATTATCTAACTGTAGGCGGGGTATGAGCTTTACAGCGGCATGGGCATAGTGCAGCGAATTACATAAAATACAGCTGCTCCGCTGGTGTGGTCATGTCGTTCGAATGGACAGCGATGCTCTAGCTCTCAAAGTTCTTAACTCGGAACTCGCTTGTAGTAGCAGAGAAGAGGGAGGCTCCACTTCGAGAGACCAAGTGGAGAATAACTTGGCTTCACTTAGCGTCAGTTGGCACAGAAGAGGAACGACTGACTTCGTTGAACTTGGACAGAATCGTTTAGGTAGGTACAGCGCCAATTAAGAAGAGGAAGAAGAAGAAGGCGGGGTTGAATAGCCGCTACAACAACGACTTTTGTTTAAAAATGAGATCTTCGCAAAAAAATCAACGGAAACCGCTTCAACAACCTGGACGAAGGAGGCCAAGCAGAACTACGGCATACGGGTCGATGATACATCATTACGGCTATACTATACTATATATAACCCT
>NW_016169475.1:0-17347 GCF_001687245.7 Rhagoletis zephyria
ATAGAAAGTGAAAGATCACTGCACCTATTGATGCTATTTTTATTAGTAAATAAGTAAATACTTAATGATGCCCTCGGCTACATCGAATTTCATTTTGATTTTTACGATTCTCACTTCATTTGTAATTGGAGACACACTTGTCACAAACGATTACAGGCAAGCATAGTACATACAAATACGTACATACATACATTCATACATACTACATAGTAAAACTGCACGTGCGCATGCAGGATGTACATACTACAGATCGCGCCAACTGCACCAGTGATTTGCTGATCACGGCAGATCATCATCAAATGCGAGTATCTTGTTCGCAGGTAGCATAGCAATGCTCGGAATTAGGTACTGTTCAGTAGGCGTGCCTGCGGTTAGTAGAAAATATTTTTTTGTTGGTAACTCAATTAACAAGCCCCTATACTGCTGCGCTGCAACTCATTAACTTGCAACACACACCTTGCTTGCATTTCCGATCTTACCTTCCGCTCGAAGATGAACAAACTGATCATTTCCTTTTTGGATTTTCACTCAAAGTCAAAATTCTAATGCCACAACGCAAATGTTTTCCTGCCTTTTTGTCTCTCTGTATTTCTACTTCATGTTTATGTTTGTGTGTGCTTGCACTGCTTACATACATACATGCATATGTGCATAGTTACATATGTGTACCATTTACATAAGACTTACATATTTAGCGACATGGTAGAGCCAATAAAACTCTTTTATTTGAAATTTTAATGGTGTATTTGACACCTCTGGCAGGTAGTAAAATTCGTAATTTCACACTCGCTGTCGCTGCTTTATATTGCAAAGCCATTATTGCCACTACCAAATGGCAGATGGGCCAATGGATAAGGAGCGCTACGCATTGCTGCAGACTCTCGTCTCGCTAGCAAGGCATCGTGTTTTTGTTGTTACTTCCTGAAAGGACGACTGCTGGTTTTTCCGTTTGTTTATATGACTTTTGAATGTCAACTTCAGNTTTGTCAAGCGTCTGTTAGAAAAATCTCGGTTTGTTCAGCAATTCTGTAACCGCGCCTTGTGTCCTGTCAGACGACAATTGAGCGATATCGATAGAAGACGAGTGAATTTGTAAATGTATTTAGAAGGCAGTGTTGCCAACTTTTTACTTTCAGAAAGCCCCAAAACTTGGAAAAAAGCGTTTTACCATACTAAAAGCACTACATTTTTTTATTAAAAGGATACATTTTTCTTAACAGTTTGTATTTAGTAAAAGCAGAAAAAAAACAATATTTAAAAGTATACATCAACACACAAAGCTTTTATATCGCGAAATACGTGTGTTTGGTACTTTAAGGTAGGAATATCTCAAAGTTCTGACGTGCTAGAAAAATTTTGAAGCGAGATTTGAATTCAGCACCAAAAATCTACAAGAACCGATGCATTTTACGCAGGTCAAAATTTTCCTTAAACTGTGTAATCAATCAAAATATAATTTTTATGATCCTACGGAGTGGAACAACATCTGCAAATGAGTGTTATTTATGTACTTAAATAATTCATTATTTAATCATTGCAACTAATTTTATACGACTAATTTTCTTAAGTGCCAAGATGTACACTTGCAGTTTTCTGCCTCTTAGTACATACATACATACATACATATGTATGTACTATTCTCTCTCATTTGCCATGTGCCACATTTAGACACACTTCCCTTCTTTTGGGTTTAGAATGCTATTTTGGTTTTATTTTTTATTTTTTGCATTGTCCTGTTTTAACAAATTACTTAGGCCCGCCTTCATGTCGCATTCAAGCGTTTCGTTTTCTTCAATGCTGTTGTTTTAGAGGCAGACTCTTTCCGCACTTAAAATGTACAAAAGTGTTAAATACATCCGATACTTGAAAGAATGTAGAAACAAGTTATGTTGTTATTGCAAATGATACTCAATTGAAAAAGTGGCCAGGGATTAGAATGGTTAAATTCAATATTTTATGAAGATGCTGAACAAACACATGAAAACCAACCTATATCATGAATCTTAATCTTAATTTCCTATAATTCCAAAGCGGGATATAAGGTATCTACTATGCCTGCGCACCATCTGCTCCCGTTTCTGGCAATCATTTTGAGCTCCTTCCAGCTTAACCCCTGTTGCTTTGCCTCTCGATCCGAGTGTTTTTCTCCTATATCGCGCTGTTGCCGGAAGGCCTGCCTATGACGATTAGAGGATTCGCGGGCTGCTTTGGAATACTGCCGTTATCTTTGCGCAAAGTCTATCCACTATCATGTCTGTCTTCAAATCCAGATGTCAAGGGGTTAGGAGCAACTCCTCTTTTGAGATTGTTTTAGGCCAAAAAATCTGCCGAGTATCTGCCTAAGACATCTACAACCGAAAACTTCTGGGTGTCTAGCTATTGGAGCAGTGACTCCAGTTTTGAGGGCACATTTGATGTGAAAAGCTCGAACTATAAGCTGGAACTCAAATTGTTTTTTCGCCATAAGGTGTTATTGCATTTTGGTATATGAGGATGTCAAAACGAAAGGGAATAGGAGATAATTTTCGTCATTTCATTTCGTTGACATCCTAAAGGTGCGCCACTTCGTCTTGGATGACATTCTCCTGTACTAGTGTAGAGACAAAAATATCCAATCAGCTGATCAATCCACACCACCTTGTATTGATGCGCCTTGGTATATATCATACCAAATGTCACGCTGACTTTACTTATTCGGCGGTCACTGTCTGCTTCAGTGCTTAAGATGCATTTACATGGGGCGATTTATTGACCGGCAATAATCGCCTGCAAAATTTGACTTGGTGTCTACTTTGAGGCAAGCGATTTTTGAAATACCATTCACACGGGCGACTGTTTGAGCAATGTTAAATCGCCTAGAAAATCGCCTCATGTAAATCTAGCTTAACCCTCTAACGGTTTTTTTTAATAATGTTTTTAAATCACCCACAATTTTAGATGTTGGTAATTAGGCAACTCTGAGCAATGTTTCAAACTCTGTTTCAATTTACCTGTGAAAATATGTACGCTAGGTGTAAAAACATGTTGACCGTCTGTAGACGGAAGAGTTGAGAGTATGAAACTTTTTCGAATGCCGCTGTGAACTCCGAAAATCTCAGACAGCTTTGTTTTGTGAAGTATATGACACCTAGCTCCATCGTATGTGTATTTAATAACAGCGACAATTTTTTCAGGCACTTCTCTACGGCACAGAGCTGCCCAAAGGCGTTCTTTATGAACACTAGCGAAAGCCTTTTCGAAATCGCCAAACATCAAATGAAGTACAGCTCTCAAGTAGGCGCACTGTTCTGTGGAAAAATCCCGTGCAAAAGCCCATCTGGGAGTTGTCGATAGTCCAATTTAAAGTTTTCTGAAAGCACTCCAAAATTTCGAGTACCTTTGAAATGATATTTGCCACTGCAAAAAAAATGCACCTACCACGCCACTTATCACAATCCCTCAATCACTTTTTTGCCGGATTTTAATAATAATACCATCAATCCACTCATCTGAGAAGCAGCCACTATTCCAGGCAGAGCTGATTCAGCGACGAGGTTTGGACAAACTTTGAAAAACGCCGCTGGTATACCAACGCATCTGGTTAACACGATGCCGGTATTTAAACAATCCCGACTTTCTGCAAAAATCGGAACTTCGTCAGTTAAAGCGTAGTTCGGATACACCGCAAAATGGGTTTTTCACCTAACAAGCTGACCCACCCTCTACCGCATTAGTGTTGCCACGCACAGATTTTTTTCCTACCAAAGCCAACCAAAACCTACCAAAATTTTCGCGTTTACTTGCTTAGCTTTTGGCCACCAGGCCAGTGCCGCATATGTAACAACGGGTTTTACTACCGTTATGAAAGACCAATACGTTAGTTTAGTCTTATCCTGAAGCCAACTCAACCTTTTGTTCAGAGTTACTTGAATCAATTTCTGTCCCTGCCAAGGTCGATCTAGTCAAGTTGACTTTTCTTATTTTGTTAAGTGGAACAAGGGTGGACTTCAGTGGGTTCAGTGACAAGCCCTTTTCATGGTTGGAAAAATGTTTGGAGATACATACTTTCTATTTTTCACAAATAACTATTTTTGTCGTTGAACCTACCAAAATCCAATCTAGCCAGAAATGGACCGTCGTGTGCGTTCCTGACAGTGTGTTCGACTACCAAGCTTGTGTTGATCAGTTGCTTAGAGAACTTGTTTACGGCCACACTGACACCGCGGTTTTGAAATCATTTATTCCTCCTTACATTAGGTGAGAATGGAACTTCATTTTAATGTTTTTTTTTTTTTTTTTAAATGGGTCGCTGTGAATTTTATTCATTCCACAATTTCATTTCGTAGTACTTCAAGTTTTTAGATCCAAAAATTGTTTCTAAGAAAACATTAATGTCACTGGTGTCAATCCTTTCGAATAAATTTAAGTCTTCTTTCACATTCGATAATTTTTAAATTCAAAATTTTACAATTTCGATTTAAATCTCTCAATGTACATACATACACACATACATTCATGCATACATGAATTTACTTAGCACATCCTACAATATGGCATGGAAGCACACATCACACATCACACATTTATGTAGAATCATAAAAAAATCAAAACTGCAATCAACCTGACAATTGCTGGGGGGTCTGCCTGCTTGGCCCAACTGCCACATACGATATAAACTATCAAAGTTATTACGGAAGTTTTTTAATATTCCAACGAAAATTTCATAAATACCAAACGACATCGTAAAAAGAGGAAATTCAAATTTTCAAGGTACAAACGTCTCGCCACTCGAAAATTATAAATGCAAGGTTTTAAGAAGATTCGATTATGAATTTATAATTTCATAATTGAATTAACATACGCCTGCTGCATACACCTGCATATGGATGAGGTTGAGCAGGAAGAGAGGCAAGAAAAAGTTATAAAAAGATATTTGTTTTCTTCGCTGTTTAACTTGTAGTGGCCACAAAACTTCCGGGCGTCTTAAGGTCGGTCGAAGAGGCCAGATGTGCTAAGCGAGGACGTGGGGGTTCGCAGAGTCAGCAGAGGCTTTTCATTTTCGAATTGTTGATTTTTAGTTGTTATTTCCCCATCCAATAGTTTTACACACTTCTACACTCGATTCCAAAGAATTTGAGTAAATAAATAATTAGTTGAAAAGATCGCATTGAAAATATGGTATTATACCACTCGCCTATACCATACACTATGTGTAGGGCTTAAATGTAGGCATATATATGTATGTATGTGTAAGTATGTATATTACCGATCTGCTTGTATGTGTTGTGATGATAATGTCCAAGGGTGCACATTCTTCGCTTGGTTCAGTAGTTCATTTGATATCGAAAGCAAATCAAAATCGATTTACAATCAAATCAAATTGATGCTCAATAGGCAAATTGGTAAACAATAGTAGCGGCTATGTTGTGCATACGCGCTTGGAATGCTATTCATACGAGTACATACATACATACGTGCCGTTTCTGTTGCATGCAACAAATGTTGCAAGTGGCCTGCGAAGGGAGCAATATAAATAGGCAGCGCAACAGCGCTACACGAGCATTTGTATAAATACAGAAGGCACTTATTGTATATGCATACATACATACAAACATATGTATGTACATATGTACAAATATGCATATTTTTATGCTAGCGAATATGCTATTTACTAACATTTGCAGTCCAAGCGACGCGCCGCCACATGGATCATTCATCGAACGTTTGATTGCCACAACGGCAATCACATCGGTGGATATATAAAAATACCATATACATACATATGTATATAAAATGTACTAATCTAAACTAGTGAGTGTGCATTTGTGAGTGTCCGTGTGTTGTAATCACAAATGCAAAGCGTCCTCTTCCTGTTGTTTACTTACACTTACAAACAAACATACGTACATATAATAAAAATATTGTATTTAACTGATACTTGCCTCATATCTTTTTTATGTTTTTCATATACATACATACATACATATGTATATCTACGCTTGGACGTGATGGTTGTTTTTGTTTTTTTTTTGTGCTGCTCGGTAGCCGTTAGTTATACTAAGGGTCAAAGAGAGGAGAAGTCAAAACAATAAAGGGGCGCCAACAAGAAGGGCTTCGTTGTGCAGGCGAGACAACGTGAGACACATGCAAGATGTGCCGCATTGAACTCGAATCGAACAAAAATATAATAAAAAATATATATATTTAAAAAATTAAAATATTTATAAAATTAAAATATAGGAGTAAAATTGCTCTAAACAAAAAATAAGGGCTTACCAAGATAATTTTTCCTTAAATCCTTAAAAAATATTTTTAACCGACTTCAAAAAAATGAGGAAGGTTATCATCTCATTAGAATATTTCTTTTTTTTATGTATGCTATCGGATAACTTTGGCCCATGTATACCGTGTTTGATCATGTCTTTTATCGCAAAGGTGGACCGCCTCAAAGGTGATCCCATACTACTTCGTTTTGTCAAAAATTCTATTTGCTCACATAGGTTCTTGGCTGAAGCCTTATCCATTCGTCCTGAAATATACCAGCCAGAAATGCGATTGCTTTGTAAATAAAAATTATAGTTTAAAAAACTAAAATCTCGCTTTTATAAGGTATGTAACTTAACTAGAAAATAATTTATGCAACCTCACATACGTGGTTTTGCATTTTGTTGATACGCAGTTTTGTACTTTAAACGACGATATAATAAAATTGACATGTACCTGCTGCATTTTATAGATATTAAGGGAAAATTAATATGGGGTTATTCATTAGAACAACAGAAGCCAAATCATCAATTCTTAGAATTTTTGTCTGTCTGTATGTTTGTCTGTCTGTATGTTTGTACGCACATCACTCAAAAATGGATGCATGGAATTGAATGCACCTTTTATTGCAACAGGTCTAACTAAAAATATAGAAAAAATAGAGAGTTGCCACCTGTTTGGAAATTTCATTTTAAGTAAGTTGATAAGATAAAGTAAATATTACAATATAGTTGTCAAAAGAAAGAGGCTTAGGAGGGCTTACAGCTGAAAATATTTTTGTGGAAGGTTGCCACCTCGTTGAAAATTTTAATTTAATTTGATTGATAAGATAAATTAGATATTCCAATACGGGTATCAATATAAAAAGGTAGTTTACTGCCGAAAATATTTTTGAGGAGGGTTGCCACCTGGTTAAAAAATACGATTCAATTAAATTGATAAAATAAATTAAATATTACAATATGGGTACCAAATTAAAGAGGTTTAAGAAATTTTACTGTCTAAAATATTTTTGAAGCGGTCTGTCGCCTATTTTAATTCAGTTAAATTGAAAAGATAATCTAAATATTACGTACAATATGTGGATCATACGAAAGTAGCTATTTGAGAAATATCTCCAACTAAGAAATGCCCTTCGTAGGGTCTTTAACATAACATACAAAACTATTAGTTAATAATGTAATGTTTTTAAAGACAATTTTTTTTAATTACAAAAAATTGGATTTCCGCTTTTTATGGATACACCTCTAAAGAAAATGTGCGATATGAAGACTCGGGTTATAAAATTATAAACTAAATGTCCAGGAGGAAGTCGGTACTTTACCTACTTTCTAAATACACTCAAACTTAATAATATGTTAATATGTACTTTCAAATGGGCTTTCACCCGAAGCACAGGCTGCAGTAATAAACAGAAAAAAATGCATTGCAGGGTTAATCGCTTTCGGAACGTTCCTTAAGCATTACCTGATGTAGCTGGTGTTATCTGAAGTACTCAGTGCGTTCTTAGTTAAACCCATTTCCAGGCTACTTTTTTAAGCATTCGAGATGATAACCTCACACTGGCCAATAATAGTGTACATCTGGAAACACGACACGTTGAGTTTATCTTCTTCTCCCTTTCCCGTTCGCCACCGAACACGCCACTATCGCATAAATCGATCAATGGCGCACGGAAGTACAACGATTATAAAGATAATAAACTCTACTCAGCCTACTGAGTGCTCAAAGCACCTTCAAACCAAAGTATTTAATCAATAAAATAGTATGTCGTGCACTCAAAGGGTTGCAAGCAACAACCACCCCGAAAATGTGGCAGCCCCAATCCAATACTTGAGTGTTTACAGATTTATGACTACATATACATATGTACAACAAGTATATGTATGTATATGTATATACAAGTTGCCACAGAAAAAGGTAATAACAATAAAACACTCAAGTACTTCTTTCACTACGAATTGCAGTCAGGCATCATATGGCATGCAACACTTGCAACAAATAGTGCAACTGAAGTGTAAAGATTGCCATAAAGGGCTCGTACTCGTATTTTCAAGCGCAAAAAAAAAGTGAAAATGAAGTTATGTGAAAAGTTCATTGCAATCGAATTTTCTTAACGCGAGCCACTTAAATAATTTTTTTTTTACAAACGCAATGCTTTTGTTATTGTTTGGCATTCCAATGAGACTTGATACTCATACAAACATATGCACATTTGGTTTCAAGTTCGCTGAAAGCAAAGGAACTTCATAAATGCATATGTATGTATCTACCCAGTAGAAAATGGGACTAGTTTTTAGCTAACTATTATCGACTAGTGGTAACGATTTATTAACTATTTCCTCTGGCCATAATTAACTACTTTTGAAGGGCGACGGCCGCAAAAGAGTGAGAACTGGTTTCCCCTGCATTAGATGTCAACTAACTTGTAGCTAACTACTTTTGGGCATAAACTATCAATCAAAAAAAAAAAGATTTTTTAAATTTTTTGTTTATTTTATTTGACAATACATATTTGCTTATATGTTTACATATTCTTCTGTAGGTGGTCTCATATTTGAATTAGATCAGACATAAGATCAAAATGATAATATAAAACTTCGACTTTTATTTTATATGTGCTGAATACGAAAAATAAGAATCTGTGAAGTGCAGAAAAAAGTGTATTGAAAGTAATTTGTGTATAAGGATATTTAAATATGTAAAGACAACAAACGACGTCCGACAACTTCTGAATGACTCCTAGACAACTTTACAACTAACCTTATCTTAGTTTTGTCAGAGCTAATTAAAATTTAGTTATTTATCGAAATCCCGCAAAAAAGCTAGCTAGAAGTTGGTTATTTTAATCAATTGATAATTTTTTTTCTGCAGGGTATGCACTCTACGCATACAAATGCACTTGAATGCCAATCAGGCTACCTACTACTCCTACTTGCAACAAAGTCAGATTTTTTCTCTTCTTACCATATTTAGCTCCACAATACGCGAACGATCGTCTACTCTGTCTACTTGTAGACAGTCTCTAAGCATCCAAGCATCGGAAAATCGCAGACTCGTTTGGTTTTTTTGCGAGCCAACTTATCTAAGTACATTTTCTTCTTTTTTGCTCATTACTTTTTTCCACTCTTAGCACACGCCCTCACTGCCAAATGTGCTATTTCCCCGACTGTTTTTCCGATTTTACGACTTCGTCTGGCAACTAGGCTTTATTTTCTTCCTTCGTCGGTCGATTGTCTCTAGACTGTTATTGCAAGCATCTGCTTCTTCCACTACACTGCCACACGATCATGGCCATGCGTTCCGTTTGCACAGCAGTTGGCCACTTCACTTTGTGCTGTGTTTTCACTATGAATGCATATCCACTCGTATTGCTTTTTTGCGATTTATAAAAGAAAAGTGTTTTAAATATGCTTTCACATCTGTAGTTGCTGCTAATTTGCAATTCTTTGAAACACATTAGCAGAAATTGTGTATGTGGGCATGTTTGCAACAATAACCTACAAATACTGGTTTCACTTGTTTAGTTTATTCTATAAAATAGAATTGGAAACAATAACTTGGCTCACAATTTATCTGCTCTGAAACTCAGAAAGCTTTAAAAAGTCTTAGATGATCTCAAAAGATTTTTGAAAACGACACAAAATTTCCTTATAGACATCAGCTGGGGTAGATGTGAGTTTCTTCATATATCACGCCAATTTCACGTTTTATTTTGATTTATGTTCACCAAGTTTACATATGAAAAATGGAGGTCTTACGCCGACTCCTTCCAAATTTTTCCAAAAAAAAAAAAACATGCTGTACAACTCTGCGCCGACTACGAACAAAAAATAGCCGGTTTGCCAATTGCATTCCGAGGAGCGTCCGCTGTTACAAGAAAAAAACGTTTTCTAGGTTTAGGTGTTGCTCGGACCACGAACCGAACGTAGGTCATACGGAGCAGAGTAGTACGCACTTTTAACCACTCACTACAGCATCCGCTAAAGCGTTCTCTCATGTGCCGAATAAATCTATTCATAGAGAGAAGGTCGAGGACGATGAGAAAGCA
Organism: Rhagoletis zephyria; assembly: GCF_001687245.7. Lineage (NCBI taxonomy): Eukaryota > Metazoa > Arthropoda > Insecta > Diptera > Tephritidae > Rhagoletis > Rhagoletis zephyria. Next base: position 10,295 of record NW_016169475.1, read on the forward strand.
AGTAGAGACAGATTCATTTTTACACCTTTATAGACTTTTAACCCTATAAAGGCTGTAAATACGTACCTGCAATAGATCGGCTTATTACCAGGTCGAAAAATTTAACACATAATTTTTTGATAATATCTATAAGAACTTCACATAAAATCGATCAATATTTTTACGGAATTATTTTCGATATTTTCTTTACCGCATTCCCTCGTCCACAAACTATACAATAATAAATATTCATATTTCATCGGTGTTTATATAGAAAAGTTATTTTGAATTCAAGTTCCCACTAAAAAACACATAATACGCTATTAGCTAAAGTAATAACATTACCCAGTAGATAATTTCAGGAATTAAAAGCCCTTCCGAAAGGCCTTCCACTCTACATTCCTTTCTCCTTCATTTTTGTATGAAGTGGCACAAATTGAAGGGCTTCTTCTTTCGCTATCCATGGAAGGCCTTGCAGAAGGGCTTTTATAGGACATACATCAGAAGGCCTTTTGGAGGAATTATTTTAAAGTTGCTACTTTAATTTATAAAACTCATACATCTTTGAAGTATTTACTTAAGGTTTATATCAAATATGTGTTATTGTAACTTAGAGTGTTTATTGAAATTCATTTGTAACGCTAAATAATATAAATTTATGCATTCGCGTAAATTGTAAATGGATAAGTCCTTCTGGAAGGCATGCAAGGAAGCACTTTTTTCAGCCCTTCTTTGGTAGGCCTCTTAGAGTGGCTTCACTTAAGAAGGCCAACCTAAATTATCTTTTGGATACTGGCTGAAGAGCTCAATATGCTCTGTGATGGTAACCTTCCGAGTGAACCGAAACTGGGCAGGGTCCGATTTGAATCAATGGCAGACTTAGCCAGTAACTCGTAAATTTGGGTTAAACACAGCCTGCTTGAAGGGTGGCTAAAGTTACATATCGTCACCTAATGGTGAAAAGGTGCCAAGTCCATTTTTTGAAATTGTTCAAGAAAGGCGCAATATCTGCACCAAAAACTAAATTTTGAAAAAAAATGGACTTGGCACCTTTTCACCTTTAGGTAACGACACGTATCTTCATACCAAAGGCAAACAATGCCTCACATGTGTCCTCATATCAGACTAATTAGACTCTGCTCGTTCCTCTTAAAAACGCTTGAGAGACCGATCTGCATATAAGCAGCGGAGTCCCTGAGGGTTGCTTGCGATCAAATCAGAGCTTTACACAATTTCCTAGATCAGTAAGCAGTTCTTTTGCAAGGGTTTGCCGATTAAGTTTTCCTTGATATCAAGGCGTCAATGACATTGTGTCTGCGACAACAAAGCGACTGTCGGGATGGTGTATTGCATTGACGACGTACCACTGCTAGTATAGAGTACTGTATGAACGCGATTATGCAGCAAGTATATCAGAACTTGTTGAAAATTGCGATGGTACCTGCTTCTGACGTGTAGCCCCGAGCAAGTTGTTCACAGAGAGATATACAGCCATTCGAAGGAAAAGTAAAGAAGGCGTCGGTAACCGTTATTGTACAGAGGGGCCTCACAGATAGGGTGGCTAATGGAAATATAGGTGGAAATTTCTGCTGCGAAGAACTTTCCATCATTCTTCAAAATCTAGGCTCCCGGCTCGCTGCAGTATTTTCCAAGGAGAGATGGTCTCAATAAAGGAAGCAGTGGAAACTAAGCGTCAATCAGGCACCATAGCTATTTGATGATACGGTCGAAAATGGACAAGGAATATCTCTTCTCGCTTTTAAGCTTACACTGAGAAAAATAGTTTAGTTACAACAACTAAATATGTTTCTCTCAACACGTCAGTTGGTTATAGTTAAACCATTTGGTTACAGTTGCTAAATCTTGTGTTAAGAGAAATATATTTAGCTGGTACTTTTCTGAGTGTATTTGGTTTCCAAACCAAAGCTTTGTAAATATATTGTAGGTAACTGCATGACCGATGAGCTAGCAAGACAGGATACTCTCGAGGAATTGTCTTCACAAATTCTGGGTCTGAGAAAACAAGGCTATGCCGTTGACTTGGCGATCTGTACGCTGAGAAAAGATTTACAATTACGTCAACTAAATGTATTCCTCTCAACACAAGATTTGGTAATTATAACCAATATAATAAATAAGTGTAGTGCAAAATCAGCTACGCAAATGCAAATCAGCTACGAAAAAAATACATTGTGGAGGAATCATAACTAATATCTTTCAAACAAAAGTGCATATCTATATACAACAAGTAAATATTGAAATAGTCTAATCAGAAATGCAACATGCGACAGAAGAAGATAACAAAAACAGACAAACGTCTGCGCAGGCGCTTGGCAGCCAGAAATCAAAACATACCACTGAACAATTATGCTTTTGTTGCACGAAAAAAAGGAAAATCATTGATAAATGCGTGAAAATACAAATCCCTCTTCTTTCAGTATGTTTGCATTTACCGAACATTGGCGCGCTTGATCGGCCTAATCACAAATGCACACAGCGCAGCTATCAATGAAAAACATCGGACGACACTGCGGAAAATCTTGAGTGGACACAAACAAAGCATAGACACACAGATGCGCGTTGCAGGTAGCAAACAGCACTCGACAAAAGTAGGCACAGGAAGAGAAGTCAACTGAAATAGACACACGCACACAAACGCACGGACAGGCTAACAAACAATCGTTTTTGGAAAATTTACCCATCGACGTTGAGTTTTCCAGCACCGAAGCGGCACAGCTCTGCGTGCAACATGCGCTACACAGCTCGGCTGGACGTGGACGGCAGCGCAGTGAGCCTCTGCTGTGTGGGTGCAATATGCTTGCCAGACGACGAGTATATGTGCGCGTCGAGTGAGCTCGCATGTGCCGCGCGGCTTCATATAGGCGAGAGGGACGCGCTACACTGTAATTTCCCTTGCGTAGCATACAACGCGCGTAACAGACAAATGTATTTAAGTATGTGGAATCAATGTATGCCTATTGTTGTTGCAGCACGCAAATTAAAAGAATCAAAAGACCCAGTACAAATGTGGCAGCCGTAGAAGAAGAAGAAGAAGAAGGCGACGACGTAGGCAAAGTGCTCAGCAAAAATATGGGGGATTCACAGCACATACATAGCGGGGCAACATATTGCTGCCGCTAGCGCTGCGGCTGCCGCCCGCCGTTGAGGAGGCAACAAATCGCCGACGTTATGCGCGTCTGCAGAATTGAAGTTTTCGAATTTGTTTATTCCGTTTCGGGATGTCAGTGCAGTAGCATGCACTAGCGCAATCGACGACGGCTACCACAAATAATACGTTTGATGACTACTTGAAAAATCATTTATGTTGTAGACTTTTAATTGTTGTTCGGTACATACGTAACTATCTACGATCGATCGGCGATCGTCGGCTAAAATCGTAATCGTCATACTCTCTGGAGTTAATCGAAGAGGCGAAACTTTTTTATGGACTTATTGTTCATTGTATGGAACACCGATATTTGTTTACGTGTTTGCGTTGAGTGTGAAAAAAACGCGCGCGCCTCTCTCAAAGCCAATAAAAGTTTCTTGCCGTAAGCAGAAAAAAAAAACCAAACAAATAGTGAAGCCGTATTCAAATTCAAAACTAAACAAAAATAGATATTTTAAATGGTTTTTAACCTTATGCAGCGAAAGTGAAAAGTTTTTATTTATATTAAACTAAAAGCAGAGACCGCAATGCGTGGCAAAGCCAAAAACATAATTTCAGTGTCAGCCGAATAGGGGCGCCAGTATTGAAACGATTATCTGCAGTGGTCAAATAATAAATAAAATTAAGAACAGCTTTAAGTGGATTGCAGTCAGGGAAAGCTCGTGAAGCACAGATGGGCAAAATGTTCATCGCTTTGGATCAAACCAACGCTTTTTTCTCAGGTAATCTTAAAAGTTGCGAACTCTCGGTAAACTGATCGTAAACGATCCTCATCATCGATACAACTATTATTAAATACTTTAGCCCAATTTTATAAGAAATAAATCCAATTTTTTTATGAAAATGTCACTTTATAAAGCTATTTTATTTTTTTATTAATAAATTATAAATATTTTAAAATCTTGGAGGCCGCTGTAGGATCATGGCTCGATCCCTGTTTAGAGCAATATTAAAAACTAGAGTTTTTTTCTTATAAATAGTGGTCTCCCTTCGGCTGCCAAATTCTAACCTACGAGTATATGTATCTCCGTCAAGAAATAGTCTCTCATTAAAAATATTTGCCGTTCGGAAGCGTCGTAAAAGTCTAGGTCCCTCTGCTTTGTGTAACAACATCAAGGCGCATACCACCAAACCGGACGACAAGCTAGGTGTTTTTTTTTTATTTTTATTAAATTTTCGACTAATAACCCTAGGGTACGTCCTTTGCTAAGAGCAAACATCATGCTTCTCTGAAAATTTATGGTGCGTTACCTTGTGGCGCAGAGTGCTTTCTATGTTTTAACTGCGCTCCGAACGACCAAAGGCTGTATCAATTGATGTTTCATGCTTTAGGCGTGGAAGCTACGAACCAAGAAGAAAAACTGACCGATTTCCCAAAATTTTTGGTACGGATTGCCTACAGGGAAGCGACTGTCATTAGAATGAACTTTTTTATCACTTCGAAGTTGCGCTGGCCTGGCATCGAATATGGGTGGTATCGAGCGGTTATAGTGACTAATTTAGCCCTGCACAGATCAGCTTATCTTTCAATCAACTAGAGAACTGTAGGTGCTGTTTCGAGGGGAAACGACCCAAAGGTAAAATGGAGTGGGTTCAAGGAAATTGGTTAGTGGCATGTGGTGAAGCTTCACAAGCAGAGTACACCGACAGCTGAAATAAGTAGACTCACTGCGAACTTTAGTATGGCGGATGGAAACGATTGGAACCCATTAAGAAGCCTTGTGTCTAATCTTAAAACACACAGCAGAGGATACATTTTTAGCATCAGAACTATAACGTAGAGCTTAGTGATCAAACCACCTACCGACGACATACTTGACGGTAGATCGGGATAACGTTATATAACAGTACGAGGTCAAAGGGGTACAAGTATCACACTGGCTGCTTGGCTTTTGAGGTTAGGCTATGCTTTCTCCTCCTGGGTATTCGTTGGGTATGACGAGTTCGAGAACAGAAGAATAGCAATTTAATTTACAGTAAGATCTGAATTGTGTCAGAGCTATACGGGTCTCTTGAGGCAACAGAAGCGCTTTCTCTGCAATGGGTTATTTTTGAACACCGATTATGGCATTTACAGTGCAATTGAAATTAATGAAGCGGGTGTATTTTCGCTTCAACATAAAGCTCCCATACAACTGACTGTTCAGATATGATATTTTATAATACTGATAATATTAAGGTGCTTATGATTTTGTTAAGTGTTAGAGCTCCCCNCCCCCCACCCCGGCTGATATTATAACAACAAAGTCCGGTTCAACCCAACATTAAAAAATTAAAACAATTAAAGTTTTTTTCTAATAGCGGTTGTCCCAGGCAACGGCAAACCTCTGAGTGTATTTCTGCCATGAAAAACAGCTTCCCATAAAAATACAACCGCCGTTCGGGTTCTGCGTACATAATGACTATTCTTTGAACGTAATGACACGATTATTTTTCAATGCCCAACTTTTTCATTACAATTTTTGCCATTTAATGGCTAGTGGAAATCCAGCATAAGACTCTTATGTTTTTAATTTGCTAAGCAAAGTGGTACCTTTTGACGGCAAACGTATAAACGACTATGATTTGAGGGTATGCACTCGGAATATCAGGGCCCCTAACGGGGTAGGTGCATCTGCCCGGCTGGTTTATGTCCTCGGGGAGACTAAGCTTGCCATCACCTTGGTGCCTTGCGCCGTCTACTACAGTTGACATTTAAAGGAGCGCAAATTCGGGGTTGGATTTGTGGTGGGAGAGAGACTCCATCGCAGAGTACTGGCGTTCACCCCGGTAAACGAACGTCTGGCCACAATCCGCATCAAAGCGAGATTCTTCAACATCTGGCTCATCTGTGCACATGCGCCGACGGAAGAGAAGGATGAGGTATCCAAGGATCTCTTCTATGAGCGCTTGGAGCATACACATGAGCGCTGCCCCCGACACGATATAAAAATCGTGCTTACCGATTTCCATGCCAAGGTGGGCAAGGAAGGGATCTTTGGCGTCACTATCGAAAAATTCAGCCCCCACGACGAAACGTCCGATAACGGACTGAGGCTAATCGACTCCGAAACATGATAATATGTAGTACTAGGTTCCAGCATAAGAATATCCACCAAGCTACATAGCTGTCTGCAGATCGAAAACCGACAAACCAAATGGGTCATGTTGTGATAGACGGAAGGCATGCCTCTAGTGTGTTAGCCGTACATACGTACAATCCGAGGCTCAAACATCGACTCGGACCACTATCTTGTTGCAGCCAAGATACGCACCCGCCTCTGTGCAGCAATAAATGTGCGCCCAACAATGCAGGGAAAGCTTAACGTCGAAAAGCTGCAATCCCAACAGACAGCTAATGTATTCGCTACTGGACTCCTCTCACACCTGCTCTCAGAGACCACTCTTCAACTATCCAACATATGCGAGCTGTGGAACCACATTTCCCGCTCATTAAGTACCGCCGCAGAAGAAATAGTCGGATTTCAGCGAGGAGTGTAAAGAAGCTGCAAAGAAAAAAGATGCCCTGTAGGGTCAACGCTGAGATCGCCATGTGGGACCGTTATAGGGAACTGAAGGGCGAGTGCATCTCATATTTGCCGCAATAAGAAGAGAGAGGCCGAAATACGTGAGCGCGAATAGCTTGAAATGCTGGCCGACATGAAAAATTACCGAAAATTTTACCAGAGAGTTAGGCGACTTGCGGAAGGTTCCAAAAGCGGGGAGAACTGCTGTAAGAACAACCCCGGCGACCTAGTGACCGACGTCCAGAATGTACTTAAATTATGGAGGGAAGAATTCTCCAACCTACTGAATGATAGTGGTACTAAGAATGCGAGCGTGAACCTCAAGTCTATGATGACGGATTCGAAATAACAAAGTTACATATTCAAATACGGCGGCGACTAGTTGATAAGGTCCATGCA
>NW_016169476.1:0-17347 GCF_001687245.7 Rhagoletis zephyria
CTACATGCCTGTGTACTTCTGTCTTGTGTTGTTATCGGATAGTTAAGCACAGCCAACAACTTTTCAACTTAAGCTGCTTACGCCACACAATCACTCAAGCACACAAGTACACAGGCATGTAGGTACATACATAAGTATGGTAAGTACACTCTTTGCTGGCAGCCGAAATAAAAAACTTAACTCCAGCAAATGCTTCTTTCCGCTTCTCCACCGTCGCAACAGAACGATACTTAATTTTATAGTGTTGACAAGTGTACTACTGTATGCTTTGCGCTTTTCAGCTTTTCAGCTCCTCATCTACTCTGTGGGCTTTCACACTGCTTTTACGGCTGCTGCTGTTAAGCCTCTTCCAGCTGCATTGCTGGCGCGCCATTGCCTTTTAGCCCGTTTAAGTGTGTGTTTACGCTTGTCGGTCGGAATGTTTGTTTTGTTGGCCAATTTTTCGTTGAAGTTGAAGGCACTTTGTATTGTTGTAGGTACTATGGTGCTTAAGTAAAAATGTTAATAATATTTGCTTCCTAAGTAGGACATTTAAGTTCTATTCTTGTTTTCTTATTTCGTTAAGTCAAACGAACGTCGCTTTGTAAATGCAATAAAACAGGCAGTTAGAACATTTGTTGTTATGATTACTCTGGAATTTATTTGATGGTTGGTAAGTCAACAGGGCGAGATTATGTGTTAAGTATGTATGTATACAATGTTTTAAATTTTTTCAGTAAAAGCTTCACTAATATTTGGTTTACTGACGAGAAGACAAAGTATTTGGACCTAAGCGTCTAACGATCACGATAATAAGGTTTTAAAGCATGTAGTTGCAACACGGATGCACGGCCTTTTTTGATCTCTTCACATGCGAGAGGGTCCGACTCTAATGAGCTTGTCAACTTGTTCAATGCCGCTTATTTTCCAATGTCCGGAAACCAGACGATGTCTGCTGAAAATCCGTGTCTCTTATACCCTTTTCAATCCCAGACTATATATTCTAAACTTCGGTTTTGGCATATCTGCAATGGTGCACGCGTCTCCTACCTCTTCGCAGTTGTTTCCTTATGCCTGACAATACCTTTCAATACCCGATATTTTAGCAGATGGTCTATCTCCGACTTTGAAGAAAAGTGGAGAGGTAGAACCACAAATCCATCAAAGAGTTTGAAGGTTTAACCCTGCTGCCGGGGTTTCAGATGGTATTCTTTCTGTCGCCTTCTTAGTTTTTCAGACGCATTAAATGCTATTCGTGCCTTTTTACAATAAGCATGCCTCACTACGGGAGTATTCGAAGCCCACTTCTAAGTCTGTTTTAAAAAAATTATCACTAAACGATGCTTTATAGATCTTTCGAAGGCAGCCTGTGAAAATTTCAGCAGCCTGGATTGCCGGCTTTGGTTGTCTGAAAGGGTAAAACTTTACGCCGTAGTCGGCAAAATGAAGGGCTATATTAAATAGACGCTTTCAGGGGGAAGATTGTTCAATGGAAAGAAGCGAGGAGGGAAAACTTATCGCTTCTAAATATCATAATTTGTGACTTTCATCTCATTCGGAAAAAGGTATTCCTTTGAATAGCTGCTATGGCTCCGATTAAACAGAGCTCAAGTAGCTTTATATGAATCAAGTTCAAATACGTGCATCAATCATTTATCTCCGCATGAACCAATTAAGCGATTCAGTTCGATTTGACCTTTTCCATCGCATTCTTTTCATAAAACATAAAACTAAATAAAGCACTTCATTCTATAACAATGAATCTTTCACTCACAAAATAATTATAATTGATAGACTTTGTAGGGCGACCTTGACTGGCAGATATCGGCTTCTTTAACACCGCTAGCCGCCATTCACGCGCAATTTACTCGCCGCACAACACAAACAAAAGATAAAGTTGTGTAAGAAAATAATGAACGAAAATTAACAATAACCAAAAGAGGCATCCGTCTAACTAATGGATTAGAAACGTTTTTGACACCACCTCTGCGCCACAAGCCAAATACATACATACGAGTCCCTAACGGCCAATAATAATTACAAAAAAAGAATCTGCGCAAATACTAGAATCTACCTGCTTACCTGCGTTCATCGAAAGCAATCAACCATTTGAGCGCTCGCTCGCTCATTCAAGGTTGGCACAGGAACAGAAGACGATGCGAAAGGCAAAAGAATTAGGTGAACGGCGGTGCTTCGAGAATTCAGCAGGTAGTAAAAGAGAACGCTGAGGCAAAGTAGTGTGGCGCAGATTGCGGACTGTAGCGCTTTGTGTTTTGAGATATCAGCTTAGCCTGATATGAAGCGAATTCGCTAGAAAAGAAGAGCCGAATTTGCTGGCTGATATTTGTCTTCGCAGAGGGTGTACGAATCGAAAAACGAACAAAAATTGAAAAATGATGCAAGCTTGTACACATCGACAGGATGTTTATGGAATGCAAATCTTTTCATTAATTACGAAATAAAAAGTTACTCAAGTGTGAATGAGAGAACGCCGCATGCTGCAAAACGCCACACGATTTGCGTTTTGGGTATGGAGTAAATCCTTTTTTTTCAAACAATCGAATTTCTTATGGTTTTCGTAACAGAAACTGGCGAGTGCCACTTTTTTCTCTAAGATTTTCTTTTAATAACTGCGAATTTTAGCTGCGCTGTTTTTTGCTCCAATTTTACTGCTTATTTTCTTTTGGACTCGGATGTCTTGTTAGGTAAGCCAACAACGCAGTCACGTCTTAAATGGATTTGCGTCTCTTTCGCTGCTGGACAAGCTGGCGAGGCGATGGTCAGTTTTTGACCGGCAGTCAGCCGTGGTAGATACGATTTAGGTGTACAAGCTAAAAAAATTGTTCATTAATCTCGAATATTTGACAGCTCACGCCAGATAAATGAAACATAACACCGACACGGGTGCGATTGCCGATGTTTGTGTGTGAGTGTAAGCACCTAAGTGGAGTGAGCAACACCCAGGTAGATGTGGGCAGCTAAGTTTGCATAGAAATGTTACTGCATACCTATATGTAAATATATCTACTATGTAGAGTATACATATGTATAAGCATAGTAGATGACTTTGTTGTCATATATTTAGTTACAAATTAATCTATATAAATAATCTGTAAATACGGATATCAAGTTTTCAACTATTTTCTGCTTGCTGGGTTAAATATTGGAACTAACTGAATTTTGTGGCTATAAGTATTTAAATTTTAGTTGCGGTTTTCCGCATATTTTTCATATTTTTCTCGAATCTTTTTGACAACTCCATGACCAAGTAACCCACAAACATGTCTGTATATACACAAATCATTTATTCGACTCACTTTTCGCCACGCTTTTCCCACATTTCTCCACACTCTCTTGTTACCTCTTGGGAGACTTTCGTGTGCTTCAAAGCCATCACTCATCGCTCATGCCACTTGCTGGTGATGTTGCATACTCGCTCCGCAAAACTGATAACTTTTTCTAAAGTTTTTTGCGCCAAAATGTATTGGATTCTGTTATCTGCATTTTTCAGCTGAGCTATTCGCGACTTGTGCTGACTTGTGCTTCTCCAAATGGCCGCGTGAAGGCAAAAACTTTGGCAATAACGCTTTTCGCTGAACTCAAACAAGCAGCTTGTTGCTATTTTTCTATTTTTGTTACATTGAAGTCATCTTTGGAAGTAGAATTTTATTATTAATAGACGGTTTTTTTTTTTGTATTGATTCGTTGATCGCTTGGCAACTCTCTGTATGTAAGTTATTTACTGAAGATGTTCTATTGTTTTACATTTACGACTACAACTTTTGCCATAAATCATTAACTAACTGCATTTAATTATTTTAGTCATGCCGCATTATAATTTATGCATTCTCTGGTTTGTCAGTCCGTTCTGTCTGTCACAGAGTCACCATGTCGCGCCAACTTGCTTTCCCACATTTTGTTGAGTGTAATTTTGCGCTTTCATACTTTTCAGTACTTTGCTTCGCGCCAAGTACATAAATAGTATGTATTCCTCTAATTATTTGTTCTTGTTTTTATTTTGTTGAACTTCTGCTTTGCCAGTTGTTCTAACTAATTCTGCCCGTCTCTGCCTGGCAGGCCATGTGGCATATCGCACACACGTTTTCCAGCATGCGAACACTGTCACTCTGTCACTCTGTCATTGTGTCATTAGCGCTGGCGTCAATTGCAACATTTTCGAAACATTGAACGCCATCCAATTCGTGAATAATTCAATAGGTTCATGGAAAATTAGTTGAAACAACAACGCTTCACTTATGAAACAAGCGCACGGTCGTGAAAAATTGATTGACTGTTTACGCTATTTAATTGTTAATGCCGCAGTTGGCATGAAATTGATTCCAAAGATTGTAGATGTGAAGCGGGTGTGGCACCGAATAAGTAAGTATACATATGTATTTACATACATACATAGACATCTGGATATATTATACTTATAGTATGCTATATGGTATGCGATATTTAATTACTTCGTTATAAGTTTGGTATTCCATTATTTTAATTCTTCTAATGCCGGTGCCAATTAAGATATATGTATCTCTCCAAGCACCATACTTCACAACTAGCTCCTAATGGGCGGTATACACGGTGCGTCTGACTCGGTGAGTCGGTTTGGATGTGTTAGTGAAAATAAATATCTATGTGTTAGTTAAACCGATATGACTTCGGCATGACTCTGAGTGACTCAACTGTGTGTATTCGAAAGGCGAGTCAACACCTACACAGATGACTCGCGAGTCAGACGCACCGTCTATGGTGTCTATAAAGCTTGAGGAGAAAATGTATAGTATGTATATAAATGCATATATGTATATCACTTATCGATAGGGCTGACAGTTTCTGAGAAATTAATTAACAAAAAATAAAAAAAAAACAGTCGTAATTTTTTTATTTTTCCCTTTTTGAAGTTTGATTTTTTTAATTTTTTCATAAAAGAGAACAAATAAACTGGAGTTATTAGTTAATTTCTAAGAAACTGTCATGACTATCGAAAAGTGGTGTATAAACGGTTTATGGAGAATTTCATTGTTCAATTGGTTCGTAAGATATGCGTGATTAAGTGGAACTATTTTTTTTTTATTAAGGTGAATAACGATACATTGCAAATATCTCGAAAACGTATCCAAAGAAAAAAATTAACTCGATTTTCGGAATAACCAAGCAATTCTACGTAGGTATTGAATAGTGGCGTCTGGAGAACCAAAACAAAACTAAAATTTTTGATACAGTGTAATTTGAAGAGATTAGGTAAAGAAACAAGGGAATTGCTAAAGTTTATTGCATTGCAGGGACGTGAACCGGATGAATAATTTGGTCGATTCGGTTCAGCGGTTCGAACCGTTGTTGGCTTGGTTCGTGAAAGCGGTTGTTTTAGTAACCGGAGTTTCGGTTCGGCTGAACGGTTCAAATAAAAAAAAAATGCGCACGGCTATGTGTCAAGTGTCTGTCAAATGAGATGGGTTGCCATTACATTTGATAATGCCACATGGTAAACAAACATGGTATGCATTATCATTTTTAACAAAAAGAAAAAAGGGGGTAAATTTATCTATTGCAAATTGGTTGAAACGAACCTTTAAACCTTTATGAAAAGTGGTTCGGTTTTCGGTTCGGATCAAACATTTGTGGAAAATTTCAGTTAGTTTATAGAAAAAAGTAGTTTTCCGATTCAAAACCGGTTCGGTTCAAACCCGGTTCACGTCCCTGGTTTAATGTGTAAACGAAATGGCATTGACATTTTTTTAAACCGTATAAAATCTAAAAAGCACAATCTTCACTACACATAACGGCTATCTTTTATGGCCAACTTTTCCGAACTACAGTTATCAACCGTCAATTGTTCTCTAACCTAATAACACAACTACGTACTATTGTTCCACCTCAATGCTTCTTCCCCTTTTCCCAACGCCAACTTCAAATCAGCCAAACAAGTGCGCAAAATAGTCAATTAATTTGTTTCGAAATTCATGAAAAGGCGATAATTTTTCACAACTAAACAAAATGAAAACTTTATCCAATTTAAGTTAAAATAAAAACCACTTCCCACTTGACACTCTTAACTTTGTGAACAAAACCACAACTAGCAGCTAACTGCTGCGTGCGAGTCATCTCGGCTTGCAGAAGCTTCTCCTCTGCACAAACGCTCATTAGGGCACAACTTTCCAAGCCAATTTCCTTGGTTTTCCGCCACCCTCTCGCCTCGGCGCGCCCTGCCATGCAACTCAAAACATTTGTCGTGTGTCCATTGAAGTTTGTTGTTTTTCTGTTTCGAGTGTTTGTCGCTGATTTACTCAGCTACAATTGACGACCTGACCTTCACAAGCGTGCCAGCCAGCCAGCGCGTGTTTGTGTGTATTGAATTGAACTGTGTGCCCAGAGCATCAGCACTAACAATTGACATCAATAGCAAATTTTATCGAAGTTTAACAACTTTTACGTAGCGTTTCAAATTTTCTTCACTTTGTTAGCCTTCCTTTCTGCCGCCTTTCCCTTCTCTTAGTTCACGCCAAAGCATGGAATTGTGTGCTACTGGCTACTCAATAAAGAAATTCTTTCCATCCTTCGTCTAACTTTTAAGGACACGGCAAGGAAATTCAAGAGTAGTTCTAGAGGCAAATGAAAAACATACGAGTGGAAAAGGGAAATGGTAAGATAACAAAAGTACGCAGAAGTATGTTATAGTGTTTGTTAAAGTGGCAACAACGGTTTTGTATAGCTTATTGGAACTCACTTTATAGCGATACTGCAAAAGTGCGTGGCAAGGTCATGGAAAATGAGAGAATTCTATGCTCCGAGATAAATGCACACCCCTTAAGCGTATTGAAATTATTTTTTGTTTAGTTGCCACATTCGTTTAGAAAGGAAAATTTTGAGTTGTAGAACACTAAACTTAGAATCTTATCAATGAACACACTGAGCTGTTCATTTCATTTAATTGCAGGGTCTTACCGCCCGAGGTTACGGCTATCACGGGGGTTATAAATAAAATATTTTCCTTATCAATGACTAGCAAGCTGCAACTAGATTTGGGGGATCTGCGATCGCTGTCGGAGATAGATAAAACGATGAGTCCAAGACATACAAAGTATGGCCTGTCTAATTTACGACGGACCTTGGCCTATGTAGAATCGTTAAAGGTGTCGAAGGTTATATTCTCTGATACGCGAGAATATAAATATTTCACGACATTGTTAATCAAATGGCCTTAGGTATACCCGCAGAATGAATCGGAGTACGGGTGTTTTCGAAATGTCGTATATTAATCTGAGGAGCCTCACGAGGTGCTTAAGAAATTCGAATTATAATGTATGGAATATAAAACACGCTCCGTGAATATAAAGACATAACGTTAGACAGAGTAAACAAAAAAAGGTCATCGTCAGTGTAACATATTTTTTAAGACCCAAAAGTCGTTGCATAAGCTTTATTTTTTTCGCATTTCAAAATGTGAATAATCCCCACCAAGGCGCAGTTATATAAGGTGATATAAGGTGGCCGATCTAGATTTTGTGTATGTGTTTCGTCCCACCTTTTTCAATGTCAAATTGAAAAATTTTGTTTGAATTTCCACACACACATCTACAGATTTTGACAGTTTATGCCGCCAAAGCAAAAAAAAATGATAAAATTTTTGTTTTTGTGCTCCTGCTATCACCTTATATTAATTTNAAAAATTTTGCTTGAATTTCCACACAAACACTTACAGATTTTGACAGTTTATGCCGCCAAAGCAAAAACAAAATACATTTAAATTTTTGTTTTTGTGATCCTACCATCACCTTATATTAATTCGCCTTGATCCCCACTTCGTAAATGGTATATGTAGCAATTAATGGAAAACTATTATAGGAATGTCAATGTTTGCCATGAACTCAAAGCAAATGTCAAAAACATCGCTAAAAGCAGCTCAAAGAATAAATTGTTTTTCATATTTGGTTTTTTGCTTCAGCTTTTTCGCTCTGGCTGTCGCTGCACCCATCGGCGCAATTTCTTCTTTCAGAGGTGGGCCACCAACGCCCCCGCACATCTCAGTCGCCCGCTGCGCTGCCTTTGACATGCGAGCTCTCAAAGCTGCAGCAGCGAGTTTACTTTTTTCGCCCAACGCTTTGAAGTGCATGCGTTGAAGCGTAACCAGTTTTGCGATTTAAAAATATTTTTTTTTTGTTGTAATTTTCCTGCTTCTCTCATTTTTACTGCTTTCCATTTATTGCTTTGCTTCTTTTGAGCTTTCTGNTTTGAAGTGCATGCGTTGAAGCGTAACCAGTTTTGCGATTTAAAAATATTTTTTTTTTGTTGTAATTTTCCTGCTTCTCTCATTTTTACTGCTTTCCATTTATTGCTTTGCTTCTTTTGAGCTTTCTGCGAAAAATGCAATTCTAAATCTGCAATTAATTTCACAAATTTCTATTATCACTCTTTTTTTGAAAACTCACCCATCTCACTCACTTAGCCGTTAAGCTGTAACGCTTGAATCGTTAGCTTCAACGTTTAGCCAAACAAAAACCTACCCACGCCACCTGGACACTTAAATAATCTCTCAGCGCAAACACGGAGACAGCTTAACTTTCAAAGTGAAAACTTTTCATTGACATTTCATTAAATGGACTTTAAAACGGTACACCCACATCGTTAGAGGTTAGAGGAACCCCACCCACCGCCGCATTCCATTAGACACACACACTTCAGCGTTGCACTCACTCACTAAGCTTAGTTGTTAAGCACTTTCTGCCGATATGCAATTCGGCTTCTTCTTTCTACTTTTTTTTTTTGTTGTTATTATTTTTTGCGACTTTTTGGCACTTACCTTTTTCCTCAAAGTTGCCATTCAATTTAATGTCGATGGAGTCGAAGTAATCCCTGACGCTGTTGCATTGTTCGCGTGCGTTTAAGACTTTGCTGCTCGAATCGCGTTGCAGACGGCGTCGATGGTGTCCATGCAGTTGTTGTTGTTGTTGTTGCTCATGATGTGCGTGGAGATGATGTCCGTCGAGATTTTTCGCGCTGGCTGGCGGCAAAGCCAAACAACTGCTTGCCACCAAAAGAGCAATGCAAACTTGCTTAGCGGGAGTAGTTGCCGGCGCGACGTCTACTTGTTGGTGGCGCTGTGGCAACAGCATTCCGATTACCAACTTTGGTGGAGTTGGCCATTATGGGCGAGTGGCAAGCGCGCGCACGCGTGTGTGTGTTAAATAGTAAATAGTCAGCGTATAAACGCACCAAAGGAGAATGGCTTGTGATGTCTGTTGCTTGTTGCTGTTTTATTGCTCTAAGTGGCTGTAAACGTTGATCGCTGTTTGAAAAACCACTTATTCAATGAGTTTCCTTTTCTGCTGTTGCTTTTAGCTGTTAGCGGTACACGCCTTTGATATGCAACTATGCAAATAATTAACAACTCGAAAGCCTTTAAATGGCTCGAAATCGAAAATCGAAACACAAAACTGGAAAACAAATACGAAAAAATAACTGGTTTGAGAAATTTGTTGGCCAATTAATTGAATTCTTTTTTAAATTTCTGCAAATTAAAAAAAAATACACTTTTGTTTACACAGCTGCGGGTTAAAAAAAAATGTATATAGTATACTTATAAATTAAGAAAAAAAAACCGTTGCCTAATAGCGCGCTCCGATCAGCTGTCAGTGTCGAAAAAAAGTTGAAGAACACGTGTTGCAGCTTGCTACCTGCGCCTTATCACACAATTTTTCGTGTCACAACTTGTCGCAGGGGCTGTTCGAAACAAAGACGAGCTGAATTTTCTTTTGGGAAAATCTCTGTTAAAGATTTTGTTGTTGGCAAGAGGCACTATTAGTTTCCGCCGTTCTCGACGCCAAGCGCACTTACACTCTGTAATGAAATTTTCTATTTTCTTTTTATTTGCCAAATCGTTTGTGCTGCGCTTATTTTAGCCACTTTGCACTTTATTTCCGTGTGTATACAACTTCACCTTAGCAGCTGACGTTAGCCACTTGTCGGCTATTTCGAGTGTCAGCGCAAATGAAGTCACACCGTCAGAGTGACGCGTGCGGTGGCGCGTTGTCGAAACGTGTCCGAACGCTTGTCAGTAGCTATATATAACACTTGCCTACAACGCGCAGCACTCGCAACCAGGAGTATTTGGCTAAAATGTCTTCGTCTTGCACTTTTGTATCTAAAAGTTGATTGATTTTGTTGCTTGGCCTTAAGTCGAGCGCTTAACGCAGCTGCTCATCTGGCAGTCATGTGTTCGGTGTCACAAGCGTTGGCCCCTTCAAACGACTAACCGTCGAAAACAGCGACCTAATCGTGCGCGCCCAAATGACTAATCAACAATTAATAAATATATGGACCCTGCGTCTTTGCACTTTAATCGCTTCAGTATCTTTGCTATCTCACGCGCGCGTCTATTAAATCCAATTCGGTGAGCGCGTCCAACGACCGCACGCACACACGTTTATAACGCGACGATATCTCAGCGGCGGCGCGGCGAACAAACCGAGTAAAAGATACACAAAAAAAGGGAACTTACAAAAGTCGTACGTTCGTTCCTTTGTTTTTTTTTTTCTTTGACTATCAGGCGGAAGGTGCGCGCGGCGACGCGGCTGCTGCGAAAGAGTCACTCAAGCGAATGAATGGCAAAAACAAGCGACGTTTTTTTTCCTTCACTTGTTCGTGGCACTGCGCGCTGTTGGCGGTTACTTTCTAGCCGTTTTTTTTCGACTTTATGGCCTACACGTTTCGTCGAATGTGCCAAGCGATAGCTACTTGCCGTCGATGTGTCGTCGAATTAACGTGCCAAAAAGTACATTAAGGGAAACGTTTGCAGAATCTAAATAAAGCGTTTGAGTTTGTGTGGCACTTTCTGCTTCCTAAACTTTTCAAAAATTCGTTTTCGCCTCGCCCAGCGCACAGCTGATTTGTGTTTGCGATTTGAGATTCACTCGCTCACTGACGTGCTGCTTGCTTCCTTTGACTTGAACACTCATCAACAAGCGCGTGGTAATGCGTTGAGCACCCAGCTTCCCTAGCGGCCAACTGAAGCGCTACTAAATCACCATGCGCGCTGACTAGTGGCTGCGCTGAATGTCGACGACGGCGTCGAAGTCGTTGCGTGCGTATTGACAGCGTTAGTTAATCGTTAATCTTCTACTTCACGTCTTGTTGTCTTTTTTTTTGTGCTTAGTTCTTATTATAAATCTTTCAGTTGCCTATCGCTTGTTGATGCTGCTGCTTCTTCTTCTCTGTTTTGCAATAATAACAATAAAAATACGCCTAATAGAATTGTGACATAATCGGCCGCAATAGCGAAACGGCGAGCACTTAAAATTTCACAAATACATAAAACGTTAACGTGGGAGGCAGATGTTCAGCGACAATAAAACTGGCATGTAGTACTGCGCGAATTATCAAAAACAAACAAAAAATTACGAACATATAAAAACCAATTAGCACCGCGACATATCGAATTAAAAATGCTTTTAGAATTCTTCTGCTTTTCTTTCGCACGCTGAATTATACACACTTCCGCTTTGCGTATTTACTTCTCCGATCTGCTAAACACTAACTTTCTTTCGCCGTAAAATTTTCTGCGATTATTTAAGACTTTTTTTGCTCGACGTCAAACACTCGTCGCTGTGCTTTTGGCTTTGCGTTATTGTATTTCTTTTCGCTTATATTTTATGCATCGATTCTGTTGCTCATTTGATTTTATTAATTTTTACAGCACTTTTTTCTTTTGCTTTGCTTTAACTTCTGCTCTTCTAATTTTTTGTTTAATTTTAAACTTTGCGCGTTTCACTGAGCACTCGGCTCTTCTGCTGGCTGGCTGGCTGCCTATTTCACTTTGTTAAATTTGTGTTGTTGCTTTTTCATTTATTATTATTACTCGGATTGCTCGCGTTCAATCAGCGCTACTACATTGGCACGTCCAAACGCTCCGACAACTCGTTTACGTTTAGCATTCGAAAAGCGAAAAATGTTCGTTGCAGATGGCATCCGACATCCGGTGGTTCGCTTCGAACATGTTCGTTGTTTATGTTCGTTGCGGTTGCGGTTATGAGTTTGAGTTGGAGAAGAATGCCGGTAAATGGATGGAGCTTTGGGGACCACACTGATGGCGATAGAAAAAGGTCGAAGTAAAAAAATTAAAAAATTTCAAATAACAAATAATTTAATAAAAAGTGCTCAATATAAATTTTATATCGGTTCATAAGTGTTGTCGCATAATGGACGTTGGTAACAGCTTAAAAATATACATGGCAAAATATACACTAGGGTGGCCCTTAAAAATGTCAACATCTAAATTTTGAATGGGCGCCCTGTTTTGTTCTACGTACAAAATAAAGGCATACAAAAAATTTCAAAATTTTAAACAAGTTTTTAGGGTTTGAAAAATGATTATTTTTTTTAATCGCAAAAATTCGACAAAATCTTGACAAGGAATCTGTTTCTATGTTCAAAGGAACTGAAAAATAAAAAAAAAATAAAAAATATTTAAAAAAATTACTTTAGAAGACCGCTTTTAAGGTAAGTTTTTATTTAACAAAACCTTCAAATAACTTTCAAAATATTTTTTTTTACCTAAAAACAATAAATGAACATTAAAAAAATAAAATAAGTTGTCTAGTTCTTGCGATCATGTATGTAAATGGATTCCTCGACGCAAGTATATAACATCTAATAAAAATCTTATGAAAATTTCCTAGCATAGTGTTTTGAGGTCAAAAAGGAACAAATTGAAAACCGCATATATTTGAAGGTCATTTAAGAGGACGATTTTATTGCATTCAAGAAGCCTTTTTTTGCAGAATTCTTCGTCTCAAACAGCTTTAAAATACGGTTAAATTTATTTCGCCAGCTGTTCGGGTTCTCGAAATATTAGTTTTGTCACAAAAAAAAAGCAAGTGCGCCTGTGCCACACTGCAGAAGTGAAACTTACGTTACATACCTATTTTGTCTCATAACCAATATGCATATGTATGTGTATGTAAGTATATATGTACATCTGGTTTTGCTTAAGGTTATATGTATATATACTTTTTTCTATCTACATCCCCATCTCTACCCTTGTTAATGACAATTATGTTATTCTGTTTTCCTTTATCTTCATTTTTATCTTTATACATTTATAAAAACATCGATAGAAAATTCGATAAAAATATCGATAACAAAATCGACAACAAAATTGATAACAAATTCGATAAAAAATATCGCTAAAAATATCGATAACAAAATCGTTAAAAATATCGATAACAAAATAAACAAATAATCTATAACAAAACTGATAAAAATATCGATAACAAAATGGATAAGTAATCGATAACAAAGTAGATAAAAATTGGATAAAAAACCGAAAAAATTTCGATTATTATATCGATAAGTCCCGAGAAACCTTAAAATCTCTAAAATCCCGAAATAGTTCCCAGATTGGGTCTCTGTGTCTCTATCTCTATCCGTTTTCTCTACCTTTATTTTAATCTTTCTTCCTCTATCTTCATCTTTACTTTTATCGGTATCCTCACCCTCATCTTTTTCTTTATATTTATCTTTGTTTTTACTTTTATGTTTTTCATTTTCTTCATCAACATACATATTCTCCTTCACCTTTGCCCTTATATAAATAAAGTGTTTAAATTTACCTTCATTTCATTGCCTTTGTCTTTACGCATCTTTGTTTTTGTTTTTGTTTTTATTTTTACCTTTGCCTTTATCCTTTTCTTTATCTATGTCCGTACTCACCTTTACTTTGTTGCTTGATACACTCAAGAAGCATTTGTTTCAGCCCCAACCATTTCCGTGTGCAATTTCCGTTGGATTTCCCAACCAACCGCCGCTAAAGAAGTTTCACTTCAAAAAGTTTATTCTCCACACTGTATGGCGTAAGCAGTTATTTAAATTAATTTCCTAGATAGAACTGCAGTAATTCCAAATAATTCCCTAGTGTGAAGAATTGTAAGCTTAATAACAAATCATAAGTTGTTTGTAACAAAGAAATCCTGCTGAAATGGCCCACATAAAATCGCTTCCAGAAATTGCCTCGTTACTACAAATGTCAATCTAAAATGAGCCGCAAAACCGCAGACCAAAATTTGAATTTATTCCATCCGCTCGGCATTTAACTTACCAAACTGATTTTTCCACATTCCTGCTTGATTTTTTTTTCTTAGCTCGCACATTTTGCGCAGCCCACATTAGTGAGTAATCACTGCACAGGCCTAAGTAGTGCGCCAACTATTTCCTTTTCTTAAGCACTGAGTCAGCCCTAGGCGCCCTGAAGGTTGGAAGGAATAAGACCAAAGCACAGACTGAAATAAACAAAGCTTAAATAGGTTGTAGCTATTTAGAATGAAATGGTTTTACGGCTGCTGGAGGAAACATCAAAAAGTTGATGTGAAATTAAAAAGCTGCCACATCATTAAGATAAAGCTACATAATTTATAATATGAAACCTTTTTTTACACTTTTGTCTATGTTGTTGTTCTTGTGTTTGTTGGCGTTGCTTTTGCCTTATA
Source organism: Rhagoletis zephyria (assembly GCF_001687245.7). NCBI lineage: Eukaryota > Metazoa > Arthropoda > Insecta > Diptera > Tephritidae > Rhagoletis > Rhagoletis zephyria. The sequence continues at coordinate 14,463 of NW_016169476.1, forward strand.
TTTCGCCGAAAGGTAAAAATGTTCGTCTATACAACAACAACAAAAAAATGTATGTATGTAGATACTTCTCCTTTGATACTGCGACTGCCATAAACAAGTACACACACAGGCGCAGTAAGGTGTCAAAAACCAAAATATAATCAGCAATTTTAAAGCAGTGCGTCACTTAGTGAAGAGTGAGAAGAATCGAATTCAAGAGTGACAACTTGAACGAGGCTCATAAACAATGAAATTAACCAATGTTTTTGGGGGGTATATTTAGGTAATTTGGCGTGATTTACAGGTGATAATATGTGAAACATTTTATTTGTTTTCAAATTAGTTTTGGGGATACGGAAATTGGAAATGAAGAAAGGCAAAACGGGCAATGATTTACGTAAAGACTTTAGACCTCTGTGCTTTTCGTAGTTGCTCGAAAAAAACTTCCGGCGACTTGAGTTTGTTTACTACCCAACATAAGGGAGCTCTATGAAGACGGCACTCAATGAATAGTCGATTTTTGTGAGCTTAGAAAGGGCATTCAATAATTTTTGGCAAAAGTCGATGGAAAAGGTTTTACCTCGTGGACCTCAAGCTAAAGGCTTAAGAGTAGTCTAGGAAAAGTTATGGTTATAGGAAATGAAACAATATCTATATTCCATGGGACTACTAGTTTGACAGAAAAATATAATAAAAGCTATATTAAACTCATAGAAATACGTATGTTAATTACTAACCTAAGATTTGCAAATTGCCTTAATTCTTCAGTTAAATGTTCTTTGTTCTAGTTTCTTAAGGAAAGCATCTTTGTAATGAGCGCTTTACCTGCAAGAGCTGCAACTTCTTCACTTTGGTTGAGTTTGCAAATGAAGCGCTAATTTCACACATTCCAACCACACAAACATAACAACAACAAGTCACAAACACGGTCGCACACACACCAACACATAAACACACAAACATACAATGCAAAATGATAGCCAACAGCCAACAACAAAACAAAATAAGTGCATCGAAGGTTTGTCTCACTGTCTTCCAGCCAAAAAGCCCGCATCTATACAATTACACCAGCTTCTCCAATTTCAATGAAGAAGAAAACAACAGCAAGCAGCCACTCTGGCAGCCAACAGTTAGTCAACTGCAAGACAAAAGAAAAGGCCATAAACGACGAAAATGAAGAAACTTAAGCAGAATGAAAATGAATTCAAAAGCAGAAGAAATTAAACAAAAAAAAAAAATATGGTAATACACAAAAATGCAATGCAAATAAAATGAAATGAAATGAAATGAAACTGCCTACAACGTTGCCGTTGCTGCCGTTGCTGCCTCTGCTGCAGCTGCTCCTACTTCGTGCATGTTCTATCGTGCGCGTCAGGAATGCCTGAGTTGAGAATCATCATCATCCCAGTGTGCCGCAGCCAACCTGGAACCTGTTAGACCAGAAAGTGTTGGATATTCACAGGCACTCATACACACACACCCATACAAACTCTCACGTGCAAATGGCATATCGCTCAGGTGAGCTTGTGGGGGGGAGGTGCGGCACGGACGCTTAGCTTTACTTGTTTGCTCTGCTTTAGGGTCAGGGCTTGAGACACATGTACATATGTACATATTTGGGTATGTGTATGACTGACTGTAGAGGTGTGTGGCAACTTGCTAGTTGGTAATACAAATCGCGCTGCTGGCACAAAAATGCGAAATGAGNGCATATCGCTCAGGTGAGCTTGTGGGGGGGAGGTGCGGCACGGACGCTTAGCTTTACTTGTTTGCTCTGCTTTAGGGTCAGGGCTTGAGACACATGTACATATGTACATATTTGGGTATGTGTATGACTGACTGTAGAGGTGTGTGGCAACTTGCTAGTTGGTAATACAAATCGCGCTGCTGGCACAAAAATGCGAAATGAGTTCGAAAAAAAGGAGCATAGAGACGCAAGAACAATTTTCTTTCAGATGAAATACGAATCTTCTGCTTCAATCCTTTGCACTGGAACCTTCTTGCCTTTCGCTCTTTGTATTTTTTTTTTGGTGCTTCCATAATCACTTTGTATGTTCGTAACCACCTAAATGTTTGCACTAGGGATGTTTCGAATATGCGATAGCGAATGTTCGGAATAACATTAAAAAACCTATAATCAACTTAAGTCATCGTTTTTATTACTTAAACATTTTTTAAATTATTGAACCTATACACTGTTTTAATCTAGTAGTCAAAGGTGAAAAGGGGCCCCTTATATTTCATATTATATTTCAAAAAAAAAAGTAATTTTGCTGCCTTTTTCTCCCATGAGGCGATTTCTTAGAGGCTGGTATATAAGGCCGGCTGCACTGAACAATTGCCCACTTTAAACGCTGGCTGGTGGAGCGCCCAGATATGTATTTGCGGGCCAGTTCTATCAATTTGTCGAATTTTAGTTTAGTTTTCCACCAATCGAAAGGATTTTCATCGAGATGAGCTCGTCTAAATCTATTTCTAGATTGCTTATAAGACTTAGAAGCATTTGTTGAAGACCCATAAATTTTCTTGATATACTACTTAACCGTTTAACGGCTGAAGCTAAAAGCCGGTTGTTGTCCGCACCCTGGTTGGACAGACTTAGAGCCATTTCAACAATATTAGAGTGGACTCCCTGCCCATGTACACATTCGCATTCGCAAAACATTCGTATCATTTGATGCGAAAGCGAATGTGTTAAATGATGCGAATCATTCGCATAACGAATGCGAATGCAAATTATCGCAACATCGCTGGTATGTATGTATGTACATATATGTATGTCGAGCTTAGTGAAATAACAATATTATGACGCATTTTTAGCACAAATACAAAATTTTTATAGAACATTCCTAATGTAGCAAGAAAAATCTAATTAAATGCATATTTTAGAGGTATTCACAACGATC
>NW_016169477.1:0-17346 GCF_001687245.7 Rhagoletis zephyria
AAAATACATTTAAGGCGCAGCGAAGCACGCCGGGTAATTGCTAGTAAACCATATAAATCAAAGCTTTACACAGTTTATAAAGTTTACAAATATTCAACAATTTCCATAAACATTTTCAACTTTTTATTCAGAATTTCTGGAGACTGCGTTTTTTTTTTATATAACAAGTGCAATTGACAAAAACTGGCGTTAATTTTTGGAAATTTTGTTGCTAACGGTCTCCCGCATTTTATTTCATAAGAAATTCATGCACTTCATTAGACTAAAATTGAATGGGCTAAAATTTGCTAAAAATTCTGAGTAAAAAGTTGAAAATTTTAATGAAATATTTTGGAATTCTTATGAAGTTTAAATATACAACGTGCGAAACTTCAATTTATATGTTTATATTATAAAATGAACGACATTTTGATAAATTAATTAATGCAAAAAGTTTTTCGCGAAAATAATTATGAATATGCATTGTGTTAAAACAAGGTGTGCACTTTCATTTGTCGCCTAGTGTAGAATGTAATAAACGCACTCAGTTGAGATGCTTACAGCCTCAGCCACCTCACACAATTTTATTCTACGATCCTCCAATATCATTCCATGGATTTTATCGACCAATTCTGGCGTGACGACCTCTTGTGCTATTCCGACCGCAAAGGAACTCAGTGCATCCACTTTTTAACCATTGAAATTGATAACGCAGAATGCTCATAGTATTTATCAAGCCTTTCCTTGGTTTCGTTAATGGATTTTTTATGCACACGAAACTCATTATTTTAGCTTTTCGTTAAAATTTACGAGGTTTCTGCTTTCAATGGCTGTCAAACACAGCCTAAATTGCGCAGCTTACTCAAAATTATATAATAGTCTGCATTATTGCATGCGGCAGCTGCTTAGAAGACAATAAGGTGGAGTAATCTGAAGACCCTTTCCTAAGCTGTCTAGCTTTTAAGAGACCGCGGTTTTAACAACTTGGACCAGACTTTTAAGCTAGTTCTACGGAGCCATGTATGTGCACGTTTCTATAGGAAGTAGAGTAGAGTCTATAGTGTGTAGAGTTTACTGTCCTACTGTAAATACACGTAACTATGCCAATAACAACGATAGTTTCTCAGACTTTTCGGACTTGCGTTGACGCATTTGTTGCTCGGCTTTCAAGAAAACTCAGGCAATATCTGTCGCATTTCATTACTGCTCATTCGCAATTTCCCTCGAACCAAATGAANAGCATGACAGATAGCAGGCAAAGTAGGACCGAACGGCAGACAAACTTAGTGGCATGGCAGTTGAGTGAGTGGCAGAGGTCAAAAGTTTGGTTAATATGAAGTTGATGGCAATTCATGTGGAAATTTTTCATTGATGCCACGCAGTAGGTGGGTAAGTGGGTGAATGAAGCAACGACAGAAAAAAAGACAGTTCAAAAGTCATAAAAATGCCGAAATCGAATTTCTAAATGCATACAAACATTGCATTCGTCTGTTCGGCATAGTTTTTTTTTTTTCGTTAAAAATTTCACTTTTTACTGTGTTCACTGAACTTTTTCCAATTTCTTTTTTGGTATTTTGCGCGCGCACCACTCAAAGTTGTAATTCATCCAAGTTAGCTCTTGCGTAACTTTGGTGATTTATTAGCTTGCTTCTGCTTCTGCTTTTGCCTCTGCCGGTGTCTGTCTATCTACTCCAGTCGTGATTGAGATTATTTAAATAACTTTTAGTGGCGTATAAAGGACGCGCTTAATGAAGTCGAAATGACGACCTAATAAAACTGCAGACCCCTGCTAATTTAAGTATTTGCATAATTTTCCAGCATCTTAAGCTTTTTGTGTTGCTAAATATTCATGCGGTTTACGTCGTCATTTACGTGGTTTAATTTTGTTGAGTTTCCGCTTGCAGGTAAAAGGCCTAATATGTTGAGTATCTAAGTGAAACTGGCTTTTTGAGATTTTAAGTGGATTTGGGGTTGTCTTGGCATATTAAATTAATGTTGCCTTGCAACGCAATAAATTGGTTATCAATCTTGAAGATGGAGCTGCATTTAGAAAAGGTTCATAAATCCTTGCGGTATGTATGTATGTGTCGAGTGTACGTGATGGGCATGCAAATTTGTAATAATGAATATTTTATTTGCCTAAAAATTTGGTGCAGAAATGTTTGAAATGTTTTACCAACTGTTAAGTGTTAAGTTCAAAGTTGATGGAGATACACAGCGTCTTTATCTCAACAAAAGTTATTCGTTTACTTTTTTTTTAGAAACCTCGATTTTTCTTTTTTTGTCTGCTCTCACACAGAAAGTGGTGCCGATCCGAACGGCGGCCGAGCGAAGCAAGTCGGAGAATGGCAAAGCTGCAGTTGTTCACGCTTAACGCTTTAGCTTTTAGCACAAAATCGGCTGCAGAGATAGTACAAAACTTATCTTCAATGAAAAGCGGCTAAAATATGTACTAAATTTCCTTAAACAAATTTACTGACAAAAGGAGCCGCAACTATCCTGAGACCTACCCAAACATACATAACATAACATACAAAGATAGGTAAAAGTTTAAGGATGTTATACTTTACTTTACGCATTTTCCTCTATACAAAGAGTGCACCGTCAGAAAAAAAAAATTATCAAAAATCAATGCGATTTTTTAGCAACTTAAGACTTGCACTTTATTATACTAGAATCTAATAAGCTATAAAACTGCATACCAAAAATTATTTTAGAAATTAAAATGCATGGAATTGGGATGAAAAGTTTCTGAAATTTTTATAATTTTTGAACAAAGTCTGAAATTTAGATTTACTTTGTTAGATAAAGAGCCATACTTTTATATAAAAATAATGAACCATAAAAAAATCAAAGAAAAGTAGTCAAAATTGGTAAAAATGTTGATGTTCTATCGTTTGTCACGGTGTGTACATAAATGAAGTTACTGGAATCATCACACTGCACAGCACTCGGCTGGGTATTGGACCAAACCATTTTTTTTTTTTAAGACATTGTGTCATACTTAGGTAAAAAAGTAATTTCTCTGTCGAGATATGGGCCTTCAAAGTTCGAAATAAGACCTTTGGTAAAAAATTATTTTTTATTATTATATGTAAATAACTAAAAAACTAAAAATATAGACGTAGTCCGCCTTTTGCTCTTATTTTAATGGTATATAACTTTTTGTATGTTAACTTATATTACAGGTGCTATGTGGGGTCAAATGTCGGGTCTTCGAAAAATTAAAAACCTTATAGGTATTTCAAACAATTTTTAAGTGATTTTAAAAATCACTGGTATCATTGTAAACGTGATTAAACACCCTTTCTATTGATATATACTTCGTTGGTAAATATTTCAGAAAAAACATCCAAAATGAAAAATTACCTTTCTTATAAAAAAATATTTTAAAAGAAAAATTTCCAACCGATTTTGAAAAAATTTATATCGTTATAAACGCAATCAAACCTTCTTTCTCCTGATATGCGTTTTTTTGTATACTTCATATATAACCATTTGAGAAAAAACACTCAAAAGGAAAAATACCTGTTTTATACAAAATAAAAAAACAAATTAACAAAAGAATTACTAACCGATTCTAAAAAATTTGGTATCGTTGTAAAGGCGCTTAAACTCCTTTTCTTCTAGTATGCATATTTGTATACCTTGTTTATAAACATTTGAGAAAAACAAAAAGAAATACCTTTTTTTATTAAATAAAAATTTAAACAAAAAAATTACAAACCAATTTTTAAAAAATTGTTATCGTTTTAAAGGATACCAGGATAGCGCATATATGGTGGCATAATAATGGTTCCAGTATCTTCATTTGTGTATATTGTAACTATCCATATCTTATAATACAAAGTGCACAATTTTTTTTTATCTAAAACTAATAAAGTTAGAACGACGAAATTAATGGAAGTGGTATTTAACATATTAGTTCTTGACATATATTTTTTCAAAAATACATATTGGAAATTTCCAATGATATTCAAGGATAAAGTTTTAAAGGATAATTCCAATACTTATTCGTCCTGGTGCACCCAAAAAATAAATTTTATTTCTATTCTACAGAATTTTTCCTTTTAATTGATACCCATATTGTTATTCAATCGTATTCTAGAAATGTCAAAGTCCTTTTAAAAAATATCCTCACGTCAGAGAGAAAAACTAAAAACGCAGTTTTACTATATTTGGCCTCCAGTTTTGTGAATATATTGATTTTTGCGTGTGTAAAATTGACTGCCGCACGGTATAATAACCAGATTGGCACTTACTCATATGTTAGTGTTTGGCCGAGCTTCTCCTCCGATTTGTGGCATGCGCCTAGATATTGTCACACAAAGCGGAGGGACCTACAGTTTTACGCCGACTCCGAATGGCGATTGTATATCTATGAGAAGCTGTTTTTCATGGCGGAAATATTTAGGCTGACTTCCAAAACGTCAACTGCTTTGCATACGTACAATATATAATGTTCCATAACGCCGAACTACAAAATATTGACAATGTATGTATACCTTTCCGAAACGCACCCGAAAAGTTACACTCAAACACTCGGAGGTTTGCCATTGCGTGCCGAGGGGCGACTGCTTTTAAGAAAAAACCTTCATCTATATTTTTTTGCTATGTTGCTTTGAACAGGGCCCTGCGGAGTGGAATCGCGCACTGCTAACCACTACACCACAGCGGCCTACATTCATTCTTTCATTTATTACATTAGTCAAATTCACATTCTTGATATTCAACGCTCAGTTGATCGCATTAGCGTGACTAATTTTAATGGATTTTTTTTTTAGAATTTTATTCACCCTTTTCTATAATTCTACATGTATATGTATGTATGTACAGAGTATATCCCTCTGCCAACCACACCTACCAACCGTCAGACGTCAAGTCAACGTCTAAGTAAACTGCAGCAAACGGGCAAACGGTCGTTTAACATTTTTTAAATGACGTCTAGACATTTTGCATGTTGTCGCCATCCGCAATTTTTATTTTTAACATAACGTAATTTTCTCTACAGTTGCACTTTTAGCCAAGTTACCAAACACTTTCATTCGCATTTGATATTTGATTTCGCTTAAGCTGCCTTTGTTTTTGGCCACAACACTTGAGAACCCTTAAGCGAGAGAGCAAGGCAGTGGAGTCGTGAGGCGGTTAAGGAAGTTTGAAGGCAAAATACGATAATATTAAAAGCGAATCGCAACTTGCAATATGATAATTAAAACACATGCAAACCCAACATAACAACGAACATTTCCGTTTCCGCTGCGTAATCACCGACAGCATACTTAAGCAGAGCATAAGTAAACTGAGTGGGTAAAGTGAACACTTCAAAATAGCCGAGTGACAGCGGTGAGTCCATGCGCCGCGACTAATTCATAAGTGCTCATATAAAATAGAGTACAGCTAACAAGCTTGTCTTTTTAGGTACTGGTTTTTTTTTGCCTAACTTTTTATTTGCAAACGAATTTGAAATTATGAACTTTACGCGCGCAAACTTGCCACTGCTGTAAAAACTAATGGCTAACAACTCTCTGATGGCGGTACTTACTTACATGTGTTTTTTCTCTTTGAAGTGGAGTCCTTTGTGATGCACAAGCAATAAATAAACTGCAGAAGTGTGCATTTTTTATTGGATTTTCATGGTCTTACGTCAAATGGAAAACCTGAAGCAAGCTTTAACTTAATATAAGTACTTTGCCAGTACATATATGGGTCTTTGTTAAGCTTTGGATGTAATGAGTTTATAGGAACGAAGATTTTATTGGCCGATCGATTGTCCAACCTTTCTTCTGCGATCATAAAATCTTAAAGAGTTCAACATTTTTAAAGCCGTATTAAATCGGGCTCTATTAGAGGAACCTGCTTGAGGCCCGTCTTAGCGCTGCTAATGAACTCTAACCAAAGGAAATTTTCATGACTCCAGCAGTCAAGCGAGCCAATGTGTTGCGTGCAAGGGCCGGTTTCACAAAACCGCGTAACTGACATTTGCTACCAAAAATTATAGCCAGAAATGCGATTTCTTTATAAAAAAGAGAACCGTTTTGAAATATGAGTGTTTTTATTCTCCAAAAAATAAGTTATGTAACCTCACATACATGCAACATACTTGCACTTTCCATTGAATTTTACAAAAGTTTTCAAGTAGCGCTTACGAGATATGTATGTATCTGTACAAGTATCTTGCTTTACAGTTAACTCATTCTTTTATACACCCACACATTCATATACAAATGCAAAGATTTACATTAAGCACTTCAAAAAATATATACCGATTTAACACAGCCGAACTCTCAATGACATGCCTACAAAGCAGTTATGTAAGTAAATATTTATGTACATTAGACTGCATCACTCCCCATACAAAAAAACAAAAAAATCGGTACCGTTTTTCCACTGGAATTATAAAATCTATTATATTTAAAGGCCTGCACCTAAATATCTCGGAAAAATATTAAGATTTACGTGAGCTGGACCGATTTTAAAATACCGTCAAAAATTGAGTTTTTTTTAATAAAAACAGTCTTTTTTAATATTTTTTCTGCTGCTGTTTTTGAAGTTTTTTCAAAGACTGGTTTAAGAAAAACTTAAATAACCCAGCCAAGATCTTACCAATTTAGACTTATGAGTTGGCATTGGTAAGGTATTTTTTCACCCTTTCAATTTCTTGCGAACAAGCTGATTCAAAGTATGGAAGAGGAAGGTAAGATAATCGAGTGTTATTCCATGTTGAATTACGATGTGTTGGCATTTGATAAAGAAAATATTGGGACGTGAATCAGTCTTTTTACTAAGAAATAAAAAGGGTGAGAAAATGCCTTTCCACTGATACCCCATAAGTCTATATCGGTAAAGTTTTGGGGCAGTTATTCAATTTTTTCTTAAACCAATATTTGAAAAAAGTTCTGATGCAAACTGGTTTTTCGTCGGAGGTTATTTTTCTCAAAAATTACTTTAAAACCCTATTTTTATTCATAACAAAACTCAATTTTTGGAGGTATTTTCAAATCGGTCCAGCTCACATAAATCTTAATATTTTTCCGAAATACTTTGGTAGAAGTCTTGAAATATACTAGATTTCGTGATCCCGCCGGAAAAACCACAACGTTTTTTGGCGATGCAGTCTAATGTACATACATACATATGTTTGTATGTATACAAACTGCGCAATCAAAGTTAAAAGTTTGTTTTCGAAACTATTTTTCTGTAGCAATAATAGACACGGCAACATCCTGAATAACAACCGGTGTGCTATTCAATTCAATAAGCGTCCTTCTGCACATACATATGTACCTACATATATACAAACAAACATACCATCTGCCAACCTACGCACATGCATGCACATATGCATATGTATGTATGTATGATTTTATCAACATGCACATATATATTTCCTTTCAAATGTAATATTCATTTATTCAATACAAACATGGTTATTCTAGTTTGCTTTTAAACCTTTCTCTTTAGCCTTCTATGTATACAGCACCTTTGTATAGCCCCCCCCCCTAAAAAAGGTGCCCAAACGCACCATTTACCTATCTTTAAAGATATAGTATAGTATAGCCTTTTCTCTCGCTTCACCCTTTTGGAACGATGTTGCTTTTATTGTTACTCGTTTGTTGCAAATTCTGAAAGTACACTTAAAACTTTTTACTTATTGAAAGTATTTATGTACCAAATAAAAGTTAGAAAAACATTTGTGAGTATTTAAATTATTTTATTTCTTTTTACGACGTATTTACCTGTAAGTTTCCGGATATATTTAAGTCAGAAAGATTTGCTCAATTGTAATAGGTTGTAAAGAGAAAAAAAGTATAGTTTTAAACTTTTTTGTGATAGCTTCTTTCATATGACCTTCGTCCTTAAATTATAATCTAAGAGAGTAGCGTTGATAATATAGCTAACCCAGTAGATTGGGTTAGGCAGCCAGTTTTAGTTAAAGAGCTCAATCGAAGACCACATAAATCCACTGTTCTCCGGTCTTTATTTTCTTTCCTTCAGCATTAAATTATCTTTCGAATCGTATACAATTTTGTATATCTTAGGGCTGTTTTCTCAATTATTTTTTTTTTTTTAATTTTAAAAGAGACTTGAGAAAACGGGGGTTATGAAATATAGTCTAGCAGTAAAAGGGATGTAAAGAAAAGAAAACACGTTCTCTTATTTATACGTATGTATGTAAAAACTTTTCCAACGTCTTCACTGCCTTGAACTTTTGGAACGAAGTTACTTAAACCGGTTTGCGATAGAAGTTAAGTGATAGAATTCGTCTCGTAATGAAGGAATGTCTAGGAGGAAGGAAGGAATTTCTAGCAATATCAACTGCTTCGTTCTGTTGTTAAATTTTTTGTGTTGTTGGCGTTGAATATTTCATTTTGATATCGAAAAAGAGCTTCAGGGTGTGAAAATTAACCAAAGCAAATACTCAACGCCTGTAACAGTTTTGACAAGAAAATAAAGAATGATGTGATACGATGTCATGTGATGCCATGTGATATTATGTAATGTGATGTTATGTCAGTTTCCTCTCTTAGTGAATGCAAATTTAAACACTGCTTGCTTACTTTTACTTATCATATGTGTGGCGTAGAACAAATTTCAAATTTGTTTTTTGAGTTTTAAACATTTATTGTTCACATTTTCACAGTTTACACATAAAATGTTTAAAATTTCCTCTAAAAAATTTTCGTTTAAATTTACGCATATAAAGAGAGGTAACCAGTTTCCTCTCCTAGTGTGTGCAAAATTAAACAATGTCTGTTTACTTTTACATATCAAATTTGTCACGTAGCGCACACAAGGGGTGGGTTTTGGGGCTAAATTTATTATGATATAAGAAATTTTGAAAGAAAAAATTTCCTTTCCATTTCTTGTGCGTCACTTACTGTTGCTTTTAACACTTTACAGCCTAAAAAAGTTTACCACTGATATGTACTTAATAAGCATTCGAAGATTTAATTTGCTAACTTCGAATTCGTTCCACCAAAATGAGCTACATGATAAAAATACAAGTTCAGTTAAATTTTCGTTATTCGAATTATTAAAAAATGAGAAACCAGAAATCGACGAAAATTAATAAAAAAGTGTAAAAATTTCGTGAAATTATTTAATTTATTTATATTAAAATTCTTTTGTAAAATTTTGTATTACTTTTGAAAGTTGAGTGCATCTTTAACCGTTAATTTTTTCATGATTTAATGATCGGATCTAAACCAAATTACGAGACGACCCTTAAGGTACCATCTTTCCGGGAAAAAAAAATAATTATTGGAATCGGTTCACGCGGTGCAAAGTTATGCGGTGGAATAAATAAAAGAAGTAAAAATACTCCGAAGAATTGATAACCTCCCCTTTTTTAAGCCGGTTAAAAATGTATGAGTTCTTTGTAAATTTTATGTAAATAAAATGCAATTGATGATACTTTAAAAAGTTCATTTATTTATTTCATACTGCAAATAAAACTTTCATAAATGCATTTTAAAGAGCGAATTTTCAGTATTTGCTGATGATACATATTTAGAAGTATAAACCCTTCCCCCCAAAAATATATTCCTGCGTACGCCCCTGGCACTTAGTATTTATTATTTGTAAAAAATATATTTTCACTTTCAAAATGTTTGTAATTTTAAACATTTCATGTGTATATTTTAAACAACTCATGTTCAAAATCAAATCTTGAACATCTTGTGCGTATACTTGAACAGATTCTGGTTGAAAAATAAACACTTTTCAGTAGTAGTTTTACATGCACTTTTTAGGGTGTAGCTTTACGAATCATTATTTTAATTCATTGTGTTAATCTAAATTATTCTTAAATCTCTGCTTTGCATGTTTCCTTAATACAATATTAAAATTAAAGCATACATTTAGGCGGATGAGAACAAACCTCAGCCATATATTGAAATATTTTGAAATTTGAGTAATTTCCGCACGTTACCATCAATTTATATATTTTTTTATAATTTAGGAGTATAGTTCAGCTGTAAAAGGGGTGTAAAGAAAGCATGGTTGCCTATTTATATACATAGATATATTTGTATTTATAAGGTATTAAATCTTAAATAGGCTATATTGACTTATGGCGTTTTCTTCTCTATAAAATATTTTGCATCTTTCATTGCCTTCTTCTGTGTATTTGTGCGCAGGAAGCAATGAGAAGGCAACATTTTTCGGTAGAAAAAAAACACCATTAATTAAAACTAAAAAAAGCTAAATCTTATGCGTTTATTTGTCGTCGAAGAAAGTTAAATCGTTTGTATTTTTAGTCGGAACTTCTCTATGCCTTAGCAGAAAGGGTATTTCCATAGCATCCCTGATCATCTCTTTATTTAGAGTCTTTCCTTGGAGTTCGGTACCTTGCACAACTAACTAATATCTTCAAATCTAGCTTTAATTACTCTGATAAATATGTACGTACAAATATTGAAAACATGCGCCCAAACCAATCTAGTTTCATTCCTTTCCAAGTACATATCGAATACTTCTTGAAGCATTTTCCTTCATTTTCTAGTTTTATGCACGAAAAAATTTGCTCTAAAGGACTCCAACGAAATTGGAGTAAATTGCTTGAGACCAGCCGCTAAGCAATCACTCGATTTCCATTACTGCCTTTGCCGAGTTCCATTGAAAAGCAAGTGTGCAATCTCCACAAACAAAAAAGAGTCAGACGCCTGACACTTCCTATTAGTACGGTTTGTTTGGCATATGCAACTGCTTACATACTACTTTTGTACATACAAACAAAAAAACATGCATATGAATATATGTATACGCTGGCGAGAATGTTAATAGGGAAGAGACATTTTAACAAGTTTTGGCTATTTTGCTTTGTTTAAAAAATTGTTATTATTCTTTTATTGAAATATGGTTTACTATCTAAAAAAAAATGCGAATTTCAAACTTTGTACAACATTAATAAAAACTCGATGAATTTTAACAAACGTTCATTAAAATTTTAAACTTTTTCATCAGATTTTTTAGAATTTTTTGGGGTATGCAGTTTTGTAGCCCATTAGATTTCAGTACAATAAAGTGTAAATTTGAAATAGCTAGGACTTACCCTTGATTTTTGGAAATTTTTTGTTTTGGTATTTTTTTCCATGAAAAGTGTGTACGACAATTTTTTTCCCCACAAAAAAAATTGCCAAAAATCAACGGTAAGTCCTAGCTACTTCATACTTTGCAATTTATTGTACTAAACCTGTATGGGCTATAAAACTGCATACTCAGAATGTTTCTAAGAATTGTGTACATACTTAAAAACCTCACAATTTTATTGAAATTTTATCGAATTTTCTCAATTTTTGTACTAAGTTTCAAATATTGATTTACATGGTTTTGTTAGGTACCGAGCTACACTTTCATAAAAAAAAAACTATAAACACCAAATACGCAAAAGGCAAATAGCCTAAAAACGCTAAAATGTATTTTTCCTATTTATATTTTCCCCACTGTACACACATACAAACAAACATATGTATGAACTACAGCACCCACAAAAGCTGACTAAACTACCAGCGACCGATTAGATACTCGTACATACTATTCAGATGCATACACACCTACCATCTCTATTTTGTGTTAGTGTTTGAGTGGGTGCTGCCATTCTTGCACAATTTCTGCATTGCATCTCTTGCGCATTCTCACATCCATATGGACGCGTTTGCATTTCTATGCCTTTTAAGTGTTTGTGCCTTTGTTCGCCTTTGAGTGCTGTGCAGCGTAGCTACATCCGTTTCCGGCTTTTAAAAAATTGCTTTTCATGTTTGCAGTAAGTTTGGCACGCTAAAGGACTCGACATTTACCATGCAATTGATTGTGTGCTATGCGTTTGTGTTGCGTGTGTACATATGTGTATTAATGTGCGATGTCTATTTGCTTTTGTCAACGCACAAAAACGCATATGTTGTGAGTTCTTGCACTGGATGCCTTTTTACGCTATTGCCAAACAGGGCTGCCAGCTTAGCTCTTTTCCCGTCAAATCTGGCTTTTTCGAAGTCCATTTAGCGGTTGGCATAGAGAAGTTGTAGGAAGCGGGAATGCCAGTTTTTTGAGAAATTTCTTGACGGACTTTTTAGCTTTTTCCCTTATACAATATATTACAAATGTACATATGTATTTCAAATTACCAGATAATTTCGATTCGATTAAAAAAGTTAATATGTTTCCAGTGGGCAATGCTTTTTGCTTAGAAATTACTTTTTATTTCTGAAGAACTTCGATCCCAGCTGTATCATGCAATTATTAATTTAAATTTAAATTTAAGTTTCAAATGAATTGCTTAAAATTATATTAATGTAAACCTATCTAGTTTTCAGATTTTGTTTTGTGGAATTTAGCTAGCGGGTTTTTATAAAAATCTGGATTTTTTACACGAAAATAGTTGGCAGCACTGTTGCCAAAGCACCAACCTAGCGATTTTTACCACCAGTTATATTCAGCTATTTTGTTGTTTTTATTTTGTGGAATGCTTTTCCTACTTAGTGCGTGTATGTACAAGTGCACACATATGTAGGTGTACGTATTCCTGTACAATTTATTTGAGCAATTCAGCAGGTGTCAAAAACTTGAGCAGTCAAAGCATTTTTGCTACAGTTTTGGGTTTTATTGCACAGTTCAAGAATTGGCATCTTTTGGAGAAACGCAGGGATTTGGGGGAGTACTAAGTGTAATATTATGTACCAAAATGAATGTACTAATGAAAATACATATGTACCTACAGTGGCGGTAAAAAGTGTATGAATGGTGTTTTGTTTTTAATATTTACAATGTTTTTCAAGCTAAAATTTTTCTGTTATTTTTTTATAAAAATATGGTGCATGTTTTAACAAAAACCATATAAATCACACTTTTAAACTTTATACAGAATTTTGAAAACTTCCACAAATTTTTATCTAAATTTCGTGCTTTTTAACCAGAATTTTTATAAAATTTGTGAGTATGCAGTTAACAGGCTTATAAAATTTTTGTAAAATAAGTGCAAGTTGTGAGTGACTAAAAAGTCGCATTGAATTTTTATAATTTTTTTTTTGCTAACGGATTTTGCGGTTGTCAGCCATTGTCAGCCGTTGTACATTTCACGTGACCGCACTGGCAACTGTATAAAACTATAATGCTGAAATGGCAACTATGATAAAGCTGACTGCCAGATTGTTAGACGTCTCTTTAACCACTTGGTAGAAATCAGGTATAATGCGTGATCCACGCAACATACAAACTATGAAAAAATTTATGGGTGGATCCCACGCGCTGCTGAAGGGAAGCTTCTTCTTTGTTAACTCAAATTAAATACTTTTTCATAAAAACCTATGTTTCGAAGAAGGAGTAGAACTTGCAGTGTCTCTACCTACTCGTATTGGTACGCAAAAAATCAAGCTTATGCGATAAAACACTGTAGTCTGTCAGTGTCACAATTTATTATGCAAAATAGTAAAAAATAGAGAAGTTAATTATAAATCATAGAACAAAACTCTCAAACAGCAATGAATGTAAATAAAAAGTTTTCGCATGACTTATTTTTATTTGTATTTTGTGGTACATACATATGTATGTATGTATATGTATATATTCATACATACATAATATGCATACGGAAGTATATATGTACACACATTAGGCCACGTTACACGTACATTGATTACATGCGATTTAAGTATTATGCAAGCTCATATTATTTAAAATCTCAAATTATCCTATTTTAATCGCTCGTCCTATTTGGTTCAAATCCAGTATATATCCAGTATACCAAAATTTATTTTTAGAATTTAAGGAATCTAAGCACGCATAATACTTAAATGGCATGTAATCAATGTATTCTTACAGTTCCGAGAGCTTTCATTGATCCCAGAAAATTATATTGAACTCAAAAGAAAAGAACTCATTTTCTTACGTGTAATTCCTATGGGAAAATTAAAGGCTCGGCGCGGGACCTCTTGGAATTGTACTAGAGAGGAAAGATTCATGGAGGATGCTAAAATTTGAGTCTTATTTTCTGTTGCATTGCAGGATTTTTTTTTTTGACTTGGTCTACTGTTCATAATAATAATAATATAATAGGTTTTATAATGCCAATAGAAACACAATACCGATTTTTTTTTTTGTAGGTAGTGATGCACTCTAATGTACCTATGTATGTATGTAATATACGACTACAAAACAAATAAACCAACAAATGCAGCCGTGAAAATATAATATTCAGCTGCATGAAAAATATCTGAGCATAAATAAATAAACAAATAATAATAAAAATTTATTTTACTAGCTTTTTCACCAAATTACCTGACTACTACTCGTATTATTTGTATTAAAAATAATTGCATGCGATATCATGTATCTGTTTACATACATATGTATTCCTGCGTATGTACCTACATATGTATGAGTTTGCGTGTATGAAGCCCATTTGCGATCCCCTGTGGCGTTTTTAACACCCCATAAATTTGCAAAAATCACTAACTAAAATATGCAGAAAAAACGCTATTCGCACAACAAAAACAAGAACAAATTTCGTACATGTGAATAAACATTTGAAAAACTCATTGAGAACTGAAGTTCTATCATTCACCCACGCATACAAACTAAATGCCGACGAATAATGGTCATAATAATGAAAATAGTAATAAATATATACATGCATACATATGTATGGCCTTTTTTTTGTAATTTTCCGACATGAAAACGAATTAAAAATTTTTATTTGTTTGCATTTGCCTGTCTGAGCCATATGATATTCGCATATACATATGTACATATATTGTGCTGCATGCGTTGCAGCAGCGACTATGGCGCATGAGTTTGCAGACAAGCAGCCAACAGCCAGTTAGCTGTTAAGTTGGCTAGTTTGTTGATTGTTATAGGCCCATTGCAATGTCCGGCATTTGTTTAGGAAATTGCATTTAATTGATTTACCAACCCAGGCACCCAATGGGAGCCAACCAAGCAATAAATAAAGTTATGCTTACAAACGTGAATACGCGGGAGGGTCCTCGTCATTTTGATGGAGTTTAAATGGCATATGTGTATTTTTCACTACTAGGTCATTCAAGGTTGATACATTTACCTACCTGCCTTTAATCGGGCAGGTTCTGCAATTTATTTCCGAGTAAATTTCAACCAAAGCTAAGCTTAACTTCAATAAGATTGTGAATTAAAAGTGCATTGAAATTGAATTGCATTGAAATTCACTCAGAAGTGAATAACACAGAATATCGATTTTCTTCGCTGGTGGTTTGATTTTTGTCGTAAAATAAAAGGCACAAAGCCTAAATGGGTTTGTCTCCTAAACTTTGGCAAAGGATGACGGAAATTCGTTTTAAAATATATCTTCTATATTTAGACTTTTTACCATATCTTTTTTCTATGTATGTATGTCTTTTTAATCTATGTAACTAAGTACTTACAGGAAGTTTGAGGCTAAATGGCATCGCAAACAAAATGGCGGATCGTAGAGTTTAGACAGTCGATACATTAAAACTAAATGGAAAACCCTAAGTTGACGAAGTCCTTTGTTTTGTTTAAATACCTAGATTTTTGTTGTAATGTTTTGCCTAAACACTATGATCCGCATTATTATTGATACCCATATTTAGGGGATAGAAACGAAGTATATAATCCGTCATATTTTGGTGGCGGCCATTTTAGATTTGGAATATTGTACTATTATTGACTAACCAAACCCTTTCATTTGATACCCATATTTGGAGGTTTGTAAAAAAATATGTTATTTGAAACTTCAACTACTTCTGGATTTGGCCAAAGCAAGGATCGAAACGACCCACACGGGTGGGGAATAGTGTGCTAAATGTTCCATAAAACTATGCGCAATTAAAGTTTACTATAGACCCTTAAAGGCAAGATTAATGGTAACTGTAGTTTTATACGAGAATTTTTCAAATGACTAACATCAAGTTGAGACCAAATTAGGAAAACGTCAATACACTGTAAAAAACAATTACTTAAGGAAACTCTTGATTTGGAACTAAAACGTAGCTACTAGTTTCTATATCTTGGAAGAACTTTGCAAGGACTTGGAATTGAATCGATACGTTCCAATTTGTCGATACATCAATGACTCGATGAATTTCAAAAACACTAAAATCCGATAACTCAATAACTATCGATTAATATCGATAACTCAGAATTTTACAAATCTCGATATACATGTATGTATCGATAACTCGATAAACTTTGGATAACTCTATAGATTTCGATAACTAGATTAATTTTGGACAGCCCCATAAATTTCAATATCTGTCCACCAATTTCGATAACTCCTTACACTCACTCTGGTAACTCGATAGTATTCGATAAGCCGATAAACAGTGAAAACTCGAGATATATACGTACATACATACACATATAGCCCTAGCAATTTCGATAACTCGATATACTTCGAAAAGTCCAAATACTTCGATTCGATAAACCGTCAAATTTCGTTCAATCAATATTTATCGATAGTTCTATAAGTTAGAGGAACTTAAAACGTAACGCGATAAATTTCGTTAACTCCATAAATATTAATTCAATAAAAATCGATAACTTGATAAATTTCGTTAACTTGACAAATTTTTATGCGTAAAAAAAACTTATTTAGTTAATATACAAAATTTGTGGGAAGTGAAGTTTTTTTCATAAAGAAGTGAAGAACGAAGTGACGGCGGCAGCACTGGTCTGCACCACTCTTCTCAGTGTATTTGTATTAGGTTGTATTTTAGGTCTGCTCGGCGACTTTTGGAACAGTGTCATCAGGTTTTGCATCAAAGTTATACCAATTAACAAAGTAGTCAGTCTCCGCATCTTAATGGCAGCACAAAATTTAACGCTTCGGTATTTATTACGCCAGTAAATGTACTAGTTCGAACCGCTAATAAACTAGTCAACTTATACAGATATCTTAATTAGTTGACTTATGTGAATTTTTACTGCAGGGTGTTTTATTCATTTTCATTTGTAATTGCATTTATTTTATTTCGATTGTTTTCGTCCTTTTGTTTGGTTAGCTTCTGCGTCGCCAAAACATTTAAATATTTGATTTTATAAAATGTCAAATTCACTGCATTTACAAGTTCCAATTTATTTTGTAAATTTGCCAACAAGTTGTCGATATGTATGTAAATATTGGCAAGCCTACACAGCGACTTATGTACATACATAAATAAAATTATGTAGCAATACAAGTATAAAATATGTATGTACGAGTCAATATCAGTGGCGTCAATTTTGCTTATGTGCATTTTTTATCACTATTTTTCTGTCTAGTCAAATTTTCATTTGCTATTGACGCGGAATTAAGTCGATGCCATTGCATTGCAATTATTCCACTTTTTTTTACCTATGCTGGATACATAGTTGTATGCATTTAAATTTTTTTTTTTT
>NW_016169478.1:0-2717 GCF_001687245.7 Rhagoletis zephyria
GTTGTGAATGACTTAAACGAGGTTCCACAAATAAGAAGTACTATTTCTACCCTAAAAGATGTGATACACATTTTTCGCGAATCAATGACACGCAATAATTATGCTGAAGGTGGCCGGAAAAATATAAGGCAATCAGGAAATTTTCACAAAATTTTCCCTAAGTTGTGGAAGCTTTAGAAAAGTTGTAAATTCCGGCAAATTTTTCCACAAGAAAGTCTGCGTATCAATTGTGTGCTGCTATAACAAGGCCGATGTTCATCATTGCTTTGATGGCACTAATACTAAATATTCAATGTTTCTGGAACCTACAGCAAACATTTTGCAAATGCAGACAATAGACCTCATCGCGGTTGATCAGCATATTGAAAATATTTTGGAGGTGATTAAGAATGATTGAAAGAACGCAGAAGGAGTCTCTACGGAGTTAATCAAAAAAACACGAATGATTACAGCCGATCTAGGAAGCAGGTAAAGAAAAAAACTGAAGTAACCCACATCTTTCAATGAAAATTGGTACTGGCGACGGTTTATAAAAATACCGTATCTGGATTTACTAACGGTCTCTTTACAACTACGCTTTTGCAATGCAAATACTGCAGCTTTTTTCGCTGTCTAGATTGCACCAATTTTATTCGATTAAATGTTCCAGTTAAAAGGTACAAAAGAACTCGAAGCATTTTCAATATGTGTATTGTCGTTTAAAGTACAAAACCGCGTATCAAGATAATGCAAAACCGCGTATGTGAATTATGTAAATTATTTTCTAGAGAGTAGAAACTCTCATATTTCAAAATGGTTCTCTTTTTTATAAAGCAATCGAATTTCTGGCTAGTATATTTCAGTACGAATGGATAAGGATAAGCTTGTGTGAGCAAATCCAATTTTTGGCAGCAAATGTCAGTTACGTGGTTTGACGATACGCGGTTTTGTATTTCATTCAGCCAATTTCATCCAGCTCACCCCGAGAAATAAATTTATCAAAAATATAATTGCCCAAAATATGGGCAAATATAGGTACTATGTGTATTTTCAAAATATGAATACATATTAAAAGAACTTTACAATAATATAGTATTTTTTCACAAATTTGTGACTTGGCGAAATTATATAAAATTTAACGCTTACAGTTGTAAAATATATAGTAACAACAACCCATTAGAAATAGACAACTTTCGTCACAGTTGTCACACCTTTCATATCTATTATTCCCATAGTTTGAGGATGGTCACGAAATGCTTCTATTTGTTATTTCCGAAAGACAAACCCATTCCCGTTGGATATAAATTTAGTAAGTAGTACATACTATACATTCATATAAGCCGTTTATTAAGTCATATCATGCCTTTTGACTTCAGTCATCATTTACTTGTATCTGAACGCTCATAAATTTATATGCATGTATGTAAGTGTAAGTTATTTTGCAACTTTGTCCTACAAAGCAAGACTCCCGCTAGATGTCTTACGTGATAAATTTTTTGTGTGCAGTTCAGGAAAATTTAACAAACTTCTAAACGCTTTCATCAAAATTTTAAATTTTTTTTCAGAATATGAACCTGTTGTACTAAAAAAGACTAAGTCTTATCGTACGAATGTTTTTTGAAATAAATGAAATGAAATGAAATTTAAAAACTTATTGGGTATGCAGTTTGATGGCCCATTCAGTTTTAGTATAATAATCTGCATTTTATCATTATTTTTTTTTTTGAAATGCGTTAAATTTTCGTGAATTGTGCACAAAGTTTCAAACTTTGACTTACATATATAGTTTATGTTATAGAATGTGCTATATTTTTATGGAAAATTAACGAAAAAAATTTATCATATAAGACATTGTGAATATTGTAAAAATTAAGAGTGTGCCACGATGCATCGAAACAAAGGTGGCGCCTTCCGCGATCCGCTAATCCTCTCTTTCACGACTTGACATCATCCACCCTTTCGCCGACGTCACATTATTATTTTTGAGCACTAGTGATGAATACTAAATATTCATATTGTACCTATTTGCCGAAAAGTTGTACCTAAAAGTAGATACATGTACCTAAACAGTAAATATGTACTTTTATGTCACTTGGTGGACTACATCTTCCATCTGTACCATAATAACTTTTGCAGTTACATGAAACAATATTTTACTACGTTCCAAATGTACGTTCAAATTTAAGAAGCTGAAGAGTAGGTACAATTCAACCTAGTGTTACATCACTATTTCGCACCGCTTGTTCGCTTCTTCATCTTCTTCTTCAAAATTATTCTTTACACTCTCATTCTCAAAATAATGTGACGTCACGCCCAGTTGCTCTCAGCTCGATTGGCGCAATCTTGTATTCTATCATTCTTGAGAATGTGCTATATACGTAAGCGCCAGAGTACATATTACTCCTTGAATTCATAAAACCTCGATGAAAATTAGTCTATGAGAGAATTTATTACCAAAGAGACCTCATCAGTGACTCTCTTGATCTGTCTGGTTTTTTCATATAAATTCAATTTTTGGAAACAATGCCTTTCGCACAAAGTTTATTGATGAATGATACAATAAAACTCAAGAATCGAATGTCTAATGTGGAATTTGTTGGTTACTGTCTGTATTTTTGGCTCTTCCGAAATGTTTTCTTCGATATAGTAATTAATATTTATCCGTTTCTTGATTGTTTATGTTAAAGTTTATTATTTTAGTATTTAGGCAAACAAATAATTTTTTTAGCCAAGGTATG
>NW_016169478.1:3521-14621 GCF_001687245.7 Rhagoletis zephyria
AATCGAATGTCTAATGTGGAATTTGTTGGTTACTGTCTGTATTTTTGGCTCTTCCGAAATGTTTTCTTCGATATAGTAATTAATATTTATCCGTTTCTTGATTGTTTATGTTAAAGTTTATTATTTTAGTATTTAGGCAAACAAATAATTTTTTTAGCCAAGGTATGTCAAAAACTAGCTAAGTATTTCCAAATTTGTTAATTAATGACGCTGCGATCGCCCTATATTTAATGCGCATGTTTTGTATGTAATACGCAACTACTTACCTACATATTTGATGAACTCAACAAATTTTATTGAGTTTTATACGAACTTCGAAGGGAATAGTACATCATAACGAGGAATGGAAAAAAAATAAATGAGTTAACACCAATACATGCCCAGAAAATGGTTCGAAGACAACTCATTTATTTAAATAAGACGCTCAACCCTAATTCCGAAGGCCAGGCGCCACAAACGAATTGTGTGAAAAGAATCAAAATCAATTTCAAATTTCAAATCACCAGGGTTGGCTATAAAAACGATCCCCGACATTCAGTTGACAGAAAAGTGAGTAGTGGTAATTATAGCTCAACATTTATAGTTTAAGTAAAATTTTAGCAAAGCCAATTAATTGGATTTAAATTGTTTTGAGACAGAAAGTGCAAATCATTCTGCGATTCATTACCAGAGTTGACATAATTACATTCACATTTATACTGAATCCTCATTTTGGAGAGAACAAAAGTGCTGGAAAACGTGATAAAAACAAAAATATGATGAGAAGACAACGTTACAGATCAGAAGTTGTGTACGAGTACAATGCCTCAATAACGGCGACAGTCAGCCAGACAAAAATGTAAGTACATAGGTAATTCTAGCCAAATGGTGTTCGATTGATTAAGGAAAAAAGGTTGCTTAACTTTCTAAGCTAAGTACATGTGCATATGCGCACACAAAATTACATATATCAGTACATACAGCGGCGAAAATATAAATAGGGACCCGACATTTTAGCAGCAAATTTTGGCTATTTGTCTTTTGCTTATTTAATGTTTATTATTTTCGTTATCTACAAAAAAAAAAATAAAATCATGGAAGTCCCAATTTCAAACTTTTCGCAAAAAATTAGGAAAATTCGACAAAGTTTCATCAAAACTTAGAGCTTTTTAATTAAATTTTTTAGAAACATTTAGGGTAGGTATGCAGTTTTGGAGCCTATTGATATAGTTTAATAAAGTGCAAGTTTGAAGTAGGTAGAACTTACCGTCGATTCTTTGCACACCAATAACAAAAACAAAAAGATTCCTAAAGTCGACGGTATTTTGTAACCACTTCAAACTTGCACTTTATTATACTAAAACTGCATACATATGTACCTAGAATTTCTGAATAAAAAGTTTGAAATTTTGACTTTCCTAATTTTTGTTAAACAAAAGAAAAATTGCCAAAACCTGTCAAAATATCGCGTCCCACACCACCGTATCCAAGAATGTATGTATATACATATGTATGTATGTATGAGATGTAAGCAGTAAAATACTACTCCGCTCAGTGAATTGGTTGGCGCTTCTAACGTAACTTATTTTCACTTTTTAAAAATCTAATTTATTTGTTGTTACGCATTTATATTAGATTTCTTTGCCCACAGTTAGGTGTGTGTTATTCTTTAGTGACTAGTCATTTACTCAGAGTCATAAGATAGCAGAATGGTCTGATTGATAAGATATGTACGTACATACTTGCATATACATATGCAACACAGATATGAATTTCTTTGAATCGAGGGAAAATACTTGCAAAACAGGCCCATGCATGCGGATTAGCCATTTATTGAACGCACGTCGCTGCCTGCACCTCAGACAAGATACACCTGTTATACATACATAAATATGACGTCAGACGATTATATCTATTTCCCCCGATAAATGTTGCGTCGCTCAGTGCACACGAAATCTCTACCATTCGTAACAATTTTATTGGCTGGCGTTTTCATAGACGAAAACTTGCAAATACTTGGATTGTATAGTCGGGAAAATGGGGACGCGAAAATGACAGCTGATTTGGAGAAGGAGTTTCAAGTTTTACTAGGATACATTTTTACTTGCAACTATTTGGCAATAAGAAAATTAGCTGATGCGAGAATTGTTCGTGGAGCTTTTATAGTTGAAATTGGCAAAATAAGCCTATTTAAATATTCGTATGTATATCATATAATAATAAATAGGAAATAGATTAGGAAATTGCTTCGGAAAATAATAAAAAATTAATTAGCTGCTAATGAAATTTGTAAATTGTTAGCGGATTTGCGTTTTCCTACTCTCTTACATTTTGTTCTCAATGAGAGCAAATGTTGTCTTATTCTCAGACATTTTTTTACTGAACATTTTTTTGTTACTGGAGAATGCGAAAGCGGAGCGAAAGTACGATCAAATTTATATACCCCCAACTTTATTAAATTTTGATCAATGAAAACCTGCATTATTTTCACTGGAAAACGTTAAGCAAACATGGAAAAAATATCAATAACAACAACGAATGTCAAATACACAATCAAAATGACAAACTCCATTATCAGCGCCAGACACAAATACATACATACATACATACATACATATGCACATAGTTAACTATGTACGAATATATACTAAATATGTACTCAAACAAACATGTCTCCAAAATCAAATAAAAGCTACAAAAGCAACAACAATTCGTTTTACTTGAAAAGGCATGTATGTATGTACATTAGGGTGCCCATCGAAAATGCTTTTTGTGGAAATTTCAAGACTCTACCCCCTAATTTTATTCGTTTTTATGAGAAATATTATTGCCTATTTTTATTTTTATTTTTATTTTTAAGGGTCATTTAGAGGTCGCGACCCGTGGATTTAGGTCAGAGAATACTATTTTGTAGATTTATTAGTTTTTGAATGACTATTTTTGATTCGATTTCAAAGAACGAATATGATCTGAGAAGAGGATATATACATATGTAGGCCTTTAAAATGGTATACATATAATAATTTATTGTCGGACTTGGCTTGTTGGGATTTTTTTCGGGTAAATTCAAAAAAAATACCCTTATTTCTCTTAATTTTTTAAATTTTGACCATCGATAATTTCTGCAATTTCAAAACATGGAGTGCTATTTTAAATTTAGTCTATTTTCAAATAAACTGATACCTCATATATTGCAATCGCATAAAAATTGTCGAATTTAGGCGACTTATGTACCGGAATTAGACTTCTTAGACTTAGACTTCTTAAGCGCCATAATTAAAATTTTTGAAATATTTATATGTTTTCAAATGTTGAACTTCAATGCAGCGATTAGTAGATTTGTACAGATCAACATGTACTATGTATGTATGTGTGTGTTGTCACCGGCAGGGCTTCAGAACGGAGCGGAACAAAGGATTTTAGCTGAAACGGAGCTGGGGCAAAGAGCTAAAAAAATTCATTTGCTCCTTAGCTCCTTAATATGAAATTTTCAGTTAATAAATTGGCTTTGTTTTTTATTGTTTCCACCAAAAGCAACCGTGTTAAATAAATTTCCATTCTATTTATTTTACTAAGTAATACTACTGTTCATTGCACAATAGGGTCGTCCAAAAATACATGCGGGGAACAAGTTTAATATTTTAAGCTTTCACCCCATAGGATTTTTCTAAATTGAAAAAACAATGGTCGTATTTTTTTTTTTAACAACAAAAAATATGTTTAGAACTGCCTCAAAGCCCATAAAGTTTTTCATGTGTTTTATAGGGGAAAAATACTTTTTCGTAGAATTCTTGAAAATCAATATTTTTCAATCGGAAACTCTGTTTCTCTTTAGGAGACTTCCAATACCCAATTATTTATGAAACTATCTGTTAATATTAGCTTTTTTATATATTCCGAAAAAAACGCAAAAAAATGCTACGACACTCTTGCGGCAAATTTGCAATACATACATACATACACATATATCGTATATCGAGCCTCAAGAGCCAAAATAAAGTAAGCGACATTTCTTTTAATTTTCTTATGGATGCAGAAGTGCTCCTTGAGCATCCGGATGCCTTCCTGCATCGAAAAGAAGACAATTAAAAAAAAAAAATCGTCGACTTTTTTTGCGGTTTTTTTCTCGACTACTACCCCTGAAAATACCATTCGTGCACCTTGACTTAATGGTCACTTATAGTCATTTGTTGAATAGCAAAAACTGATTTTATCCAAGTTTTTTGTTCAATAAATTACTATAAGCAGTGGCGGACCCAGGTAGAGGAAATTGGGGAGATTCTAGAAATTTTGGTAAAATGAGAATATTTTGAAATGTACAAAATTATTAAGATTTTAAAAATTTTCTATATTAAATTCTTATGTTCATGTGATTGTGTAAAAAAATAGAAAATTCTTAGAATTCTAAAAGATATTAACATTTTTGAAAAATTCCAAAATTGTTCCACTTTTCTGGACCTTTGAAAATTTTGTATTGATATAACAAAGTTTAAGAATTTTAAATTTTTTGAAAATTTTGAAAACATCATCGTCCGTTTTTTCGCTCTCCTGTAAAATTTGAGGTTTTTGAGGCGGTTTTGCAAAAGCATCGACGATTACATACTTAGATGTGGGCATTCAATAACGTGCACGCTAAATTTTGCTATGAAAATATTATTTTTAAATACGATCATTTTTAAACGATAATCAAATACAAAGCATTCATTTTTACTATGAATTATTTCCCTCAGTGTAATACCCAAGTCCTAAAGAAGCTATAATTCAGTTTTCTTCAAAACTTTTTGTGTAGATACATATAAATACATATATTTAAGAGCCGTATATCTATTTGACGTCATTGATCAAAAGATCACTGCGCTTTTTTTGCACACCTTTAGAGTTGTCTGGGAGAAAAATATAGCGAGGTAATAGTTTACCGCTTCGTCTGGATGACTCTTTGTATAGTTAAAAATTAAAGTATGGCAAAAATGCACAGTTTGATTTTCCATCCTAAACGTGTTGTAACTCAAAAAAATCGCACAATTGTTTTTAGAATGAAGCTTACACGATCAGCTTTAAATGAAAAATGACCAATATATCGGGTGAATGAGTCCAATGCTGCCAAAACTTTACTAACACCAGCTATTAGAAACATACATTGAATAAAAAAGTAATACAGAAAACTCGAAGGGTATGTATGCCCCATATTTCATAAAAAGGACAAGCGCGACAAATGTCGATTTTTCAGAAAAATTTCAGAGCCAGAATTGTCGCCGACATTTTTTCTATTTCATAAACGCCTGGAATATTGCCGACAATTATTTGACAATGGTGGTGGTGCAATTTTGTCAACGACAATTTTAAACTGTCGAATTGTCACTGAAATTGTCACTGAAAAATGCCTATCGTGACAAAATTGTAACTGTCACTTTATGAAATAGGCTCCTGTAACGACAGGCATTTTTCGTATTGTCATTGGCAATTCGACAGCATGGTGGGTGTTTTGTTTCATAAAAACAATTGTCACCAACGCTTCAATTCCACGAAAAAATTGATTGAAAAAGTGACAAATTGTCATTGTCGAGTTTTAAAATTGTCGTTGACAAAATTGTTCTTAGTCACATGAAATTTATATGTAATTCATATGTAATAATTTCAAATGCATTATTTTAGTTTTAAGAAATATTCAAATTATTGAAAAATAATGAAATGCTCGCAATTACCACATAAATAAATAATTTACAAAATTCTCCTGTGAAAATATTCAGACGGAGCTATTTAGTTTTGTCGCTATTGTCGCGACAATTTTGTCAGAGTGACAATTGTCATCACCATTGTCGACAATATTGCAGTATTGCACTTGGCGCTTTCCAAAGATTTCCACAGTTGCCTACGAGCGTATATGAAATAGAGAAAAATATAGCCGACAATTCTGGCTGTGAAATTTTATTGGAAAATCGACAATTGCCGAACCTGTCACTTTTATGAAATAGGCCCCAGGGCAGAACTTTCACGAAGCAAAAAACTTATCGAAGTAAGCTTTCAAACTACGGCGATTAATTAGAAACGTAGGCCCCTATTATGGTTAACAATGAGACAACTCAATTACTTATTTATTGCTATTGCCGTTCACGTGCTGTTTTCAGTTGACCGTAGCCATTGGAATAGTCGGCAATTCGATAAAAATTTTGATATCTTAATAACATTATGTTATTTTAATTATATAGTAATGAGCCCGAGGAAGCTGTTGTCAGAAAACTGGCAGACCAATTTGCAACTTACAACTCAACTATATACAAAGTTGTGAATCACACAATAGGGGCCTTATTTTCGTGACCCAGCCTAATGTGCATATGTACATACATATGTAAATATGTGTATAAAGTTAAGTCTGTATGGCAGCCCCATACAAATAACAAAAAATGCTATTGGAGATAGCACTAAAATTAACAAAAATGTATGCATACACTGTCTGCAGCAAAGCCAACTAAAAATGCAAACACTCATTGACTATGCGCCCATGTGTTTGTGCATACAAGCATATGCAAATACATATGTGCATGCATACACACATACATATGTGAATTCCGGCGTCTGCAATGCGGGATTTTACCGAATGTGTGGGATGAAAAATACAGGGTCATTATGCTTAGATGAAGCTCCCTGTTGGGCTAGTGAGTGTAAATACAATAACTTTCTCTCAAGTTCATTTCCGCACTTATCCGACTCAATGGGAACTATCACCCTGCAAGAAAAGAGGCTGTGTAAAGCTCTGAGCTACTAAATTTACCTAAATTGTTTCTATTCTGGGATAGGGCATTCTGCAACAATTTGCTGAGATAGGGCTTTGTTTTAAATAAATTCTGAAATTGGGCAATCTTCAACCATTTGCCAAGAAAGGGCGATCTTCCACTCAGCGGACAATATGCACGTTTACTACACGAGTCACTCTCTTAACCCGGCAATGGTAACGTGGTGTACAATCGTAGGCCACTTCTTTTAAAATAGTGCTATCTTTTAATTTTCTTTCAGAAGCTAGTTGCGCTTTTCAGTAGCTGTTGCTAATACGTGTGCTCACATAATCAGTGTGCCAGGTGCGCTGAGGGGAAGCGAGTGGAAATTGTGTCACGGCTGAAACATGACTGGGTCTACATATGTAGACGTTTTAGTTTTAGCTTCAACATTATATTTTAAATTCATTATTTTGATAGGTAAAGTAAGTAATATTTACTAATTTTTCATACTCATGAAGTTACAACAATATTGTTTAGACAAAACTATGTCAGAACTAACACAAAGATAAGCGGAGACGCCCAAGAATTTTACAGTGTTTTTGAGACGGTTGGACGAACTGCCCACAGCAAATTATGTCGGCTGTTTTCATAACTGCCCTCGAAGTAAGAATAAATATTCCCGAAGGGAATGTGTGAGTTGTGGGAGCTTTACTGGCAAAACGCGCATGAAGAATGCCTGCACTTTTTGTGTAAGTGAATAGAATTTGCCTAAATTCAGAGGCCTCTAATCAATTTATTTTTGGATGGAGTTTTGCTTTTGGGTTTTTTAAGTGAAATGTTCTAATGCTTTGTTACGATGAAAAATAGTTTGTTCATTGTTATCAATAAATAAATATATTTATTCAATTAATTGAATGCCTGTTCTCAAAAACACGAAAAACTGGATATAGTGTGTTTTTTGGTCCTTTTTCTAAATTTAAAAATATTTTGTCTTAAAATCTAACCCATGCGATTGAAAAGTTCCAAAAATGTAAATGATTTTATATTATCATTTATATTCTCATAATTATTTGACCTATTTCAAAACAAAAATTGAAATTGAAATTGAATTGACTATTGGTGTAACTAATATATACCACGTGACCATCGAAGGGTTAAATTCTAAATACATAAATGCATTGTATCGTGATTTTGTGAGTGAAACTTTGCTATTCGATATGTACATACATACATGCATACACATTTTACGATAGATAACCTTATAAGGTTTGGGAAACTTTCATAAAAACTTCTAGATCTCGTGTTATCAAATTTTGCCTACATAAAAATCTGTGAGGTGTTGCTGACAGCAATTACGTCAACGCCAAAATCTTTGGGAAAAGTGACTCAACAATGGCAAACCTTTCCTGCAGGGTCGGAGTATACTCCCACGAATATGAACATAGAGAATCAAATATTGCACGAGTATGAGTGAATGGATATGCAGGAGTGGCATGCGTCAGCTGGTAAATTTTAAAGTTTGTAAACGTCCTTTGGCACTTGCATGCGCATATTCGTACATATGTATGTACGTGTGTAAAATATATGTAGCTATGCCATAGCCGCCGGTTAACCCTTAAGCGGCTGAAGGAAGACATTCTTTGAAATTGCTGGCTACACACCACCAACACGTGCAGCAAATCTATTGTGTTCTTCTTAAGTTGTTATTGTTGCTGGTTTGTTGTTGAGTTGGTTGCCTTATTTTGCCAGCTGCATTGCAGTTTTTCTGCTTTCTTTTAACGCTGTTGGAGTTGTTACTTTTTTTCGTTGTGATTTTTGCTTTTATTTAGCGTCAGTTCAACGATGCCACACCAAGTGTTCATTTTGACTCACTTGCAGTGCACAAACACACTTACTCCAGGATTAGCTTGCATATTTATGTATGTACATACATATGTATGTATGGGTGAATTTGTAAGTCTGTGTATGCATTATGTCGAATGACTATACGGAGTGCCGGCATTCGCTATCGCTGATACTCCGTCGCCACTGACACTCCGCTGCGCTCTTCGCTTTTGCTCGAATCCAATCGAGCCACTCCTCATCGCCTCCCCTTTACCATGTACGGTTTTGTTGCTGATATGGAGAATGTTGCAGTCGTGTTGCTCTTATCGCTGTTATTGCTGTTGCTGTTGCTGTTGCTGTGTCTGATTCAGCTTGCCCGCATCGCGGAGGTGCAGCTCTCTACCAGCCGGCCAACCCGCCGCAAGCCAATAGTTTAAGTTGCTCCAACTTCACTCGTTCGTGTCGTAGTCGAGAGCAACAACCCGCCGGAATCGGACGCATTTCTGTGGTGTATCATCTTGTTTGGTCGTTATTCATATTTTACAACACTTGTGTATATATTTTCGCTGTTCGTCGCGAAATCGGTATAGTTGCAGACAGGAATACTTTTATTTTTATTTACGGAATCATTTTTTTTTTGCTTTAATCATTTAACGTTCAACAAAATTCGAAATCTTAAATTCTTTGCGTGGGTGCTTAACAAAAAAATTCTTATTAACATACATACATATTTACATATAATCAGTTGCCAAAAATCGTTACAAACGCGACCAAGAAGAACAAGGTGAATAGATTTTAAAATTAAGTGTTTCAATGTTTAGTGTCCAGCAAATTTGTGAAATCGTGTTTGAACTAAATTCTGTGCCCTTTTTTACTTGAGTGTGTGGATGTGCACTTATTAGCATCTTGAGACAATTTTTATAAATAAAACAAAAATACAAACAAATAATTTCACAAATAATTTCAATGCATCCACACGTTTAGATAAAACTAAAAATAACCTGTGTCCTAATAAATCCTGAACTTTGTTACTGAAGCCCAGCCCTTTGTGGCAGCGTTGTGTGTGCAAGCCAGTGCATACTTGTACACAAATACTAAATACATATGTATATACGTCCATATACATACATATGTACATGTCCATACTTACATGTACATATGTATGTATGTATATATGTATGTATGTATGTATGGAGTCCAGTTGGAAACCTGCATACATACATACACATACATAGTTTCTTATTTGCAAAAATTCATATCAGCAAAAGTAGATACGCCAAACAAGTTCTGCCATCTCTAACACTTCTTTCTTCGGATGCATTGTACATACATACATATGCATGTATTTGCGTATGCGCATACATACATGCATTCTGTTCCTTATTTTGCAATTCTGGTTAAAGGGTATACCATTCACTCGGGACAATAATGACTTTTAAGTTAAGGTAATTTAAGCTTTTTCGGTATGAAGAAATACAGGACTTCTGATAAATATATTTTTACAAGTTACTCGTACCCAAAAACGAAACGAAAGGTATTGTACCCTAGGTAGTGGTGAAAGAACAAATTTACGAATCCTAACCATACCATGCTAAGTCAACTTAGGGCGTTTTCTTTTCTCGAAAAAATGTTACCTTCTTATGTGGCAACATTTTCAGAGTGCAACATTTTAAAGAAAGAGCTCGCAATATGCATGTGAAGATGCTGAGAATAGAACACCAAAACTTGATAGCCCTGGTGCAGGGCAGAATAAATGCAACATTATTTCGAGAAAGAAAACGCTATTAGACTCAGCAATGTTAAAAATTAGTATGTTTTTCTTCCATTTTTCTCTCTTACGTCCTCACTCGGTGAAAATTCCGTTGCAAATAAGGCGAATTTGTCATACACGACGCAAGCGGTTTGACCAAACGTGAACATGGCGGCCAGAAAATCAAAAAATTTGTATTGTACAAATTGCTTGAAGCAAAGGAATATTTCGCTTGGTTTGTCAAGCCGCTTGTGTTGTGTATTTTGCTCTTTACCACACTACATGATTCTAGTGAGTGACTCTTGCTCAAAGACAAAGTGATTTCCTCTCATGCAGCATTGCTTCGTCCAAGCAACAGCAGCGGAATCGATGCCGCTTGAGACCAACGCCCTCGAGATATAATCATAGGCAGTATTATCATATTTCTCCTAAATATCGAAGAAGAATCATACTAGCCAAATATTAGTTATACGGCCGAATCCGTTAATTTTTCTTTGACATAAAAAATTGATAAACGTCCAGTTATCCTTGGCCGAATTGCTCGTAAAACCAATGAACTCAGTGCCCACAGGATTTACAGTAAAACCCGCTTAAGTACCTCACGAGAAATGTCAGCTTTTTGAGGTACTTAGGCGGGTTGGGTACTTAAAAGAACCCACTTAAGTACCTCGATGCGGGTACTCAAGCGAACATAATTTGAGATGTAGTTACATCTTCTTGTTAACCTACATAAATAAGTCCTTGAATAACACATGAACATTTAATGACTTTTAACTTTAGAAAACCGTAGTAGAAAGCGTAGTAAATTTCTTAAGAACTGCGTACTGCCTTAAG
>NW_016169478.1:14646-17344 GCF_001687245.7 Rhagoletis zephyria
TCTCAAGAAAACGGTCAAGAAAAAATTGCCATTATTTCGTGTGTGTGTCCAAGGAATTTTGACATTTTTGATAGCTCACAGCCTGTTGCCTCACTCTTTCCTCAAGAAATAATGGAACGGGCATATATTTCTGTTGCAAGCCTGGGTTGCCTTGTGCTCTTTTTTCACAAAAAACTTTGGAAAACCGTAGTAGAAAGCGTAGTAAATTTCTTAAGAGCTGCGTACTGCCTTAAGGAAATTTGACTCAAGAAAATTTCTTAGCCATTTCTTGTACGTCATTTTATATGGAGTTTTTGCTTTTCTTGAGAGCTGCATACAGGCCTTAAGCGGGGAGGTACTTAAGCGGGTTTCACTGTTTGTACTTCTGGTTTTTCATTTCTCTTCTCGCGACAAAAAACTTTAGGCTGTCCATGACATAATTTTGTCGTTAACCAAACGGAACTTTCATGAAATAAACTAAACTGTGGTTTAACGAGTTTTTTCTGGACGCTAAGACACAAGGCGTGGTCATTATTTTCATGGAAATGTTGCCTGGTGACAGACACATTTAAATAACTACTAATTTTTCGTCAATTCATGCGGTCACTACTACCTAGCCTTCGGGACTTAAAGACGTTGAGTCAACTGGCTCCCAAGCTAATCTGTCCGCAAAATATTTCCCTCTATATCATTGTGACCTGGGACGAAGAAGCAGCAATGCATTTACATTCTCAATGAACTCAAGTACTGTCGCTAAGGATAAATTTTCCCTCATTACAGTAGTTTCTACGGGAATTAATATCTGCAAACAGACTAAATGGCAAGACCTCCTGGCGGTAAATTACCTTGAACTTCCCCTCAGGTGCAGATAATTTTATCCGGAGGCAGTGCCTTTTTGGAACCACTGCCTGCGCATGTGTGTTTTATTGTGCAATTCTTTTCGAAAACAACTGCATTGTTTATTTCATTTCTGGGAGCTGGGTCCCTAGCGTTTCCATGTTCCTGGACGGCAAGACTTTTCCTCTGCCGAAATAGTCTCTTGCGAAGTTCAATGGCTGACTCTTCTTAAAATCTTCGTGCATTTTCCCAAACACTCCAGCAGAAAAGTAATATTTCCAACTACTGTTGCTGTAAAGGGTAAAAACTCGTCGGTTCTATTCTAACTATCCACGCAAGTTTTAATATTTTCCTAATTTATACATATGTACATAAGCATGATAAAAACATAACAAGGTAAAACCATTGAGAGGCAGTTTGACAGACACATTCTCATTTTCAATCTCAAACAACAACAATTGTGGACAATTTCATTTTTTGATTTTCAATTTTATATGATTTTCGAATGTTTGCAAACGTCTGAAAAAAAATTAGGGCCGACGAATCGAAAGAAGGAATTTACCTTGTAATGTTTTTATCATGTACACACATAGCTTTTTATTAACTCTTTACACTTTTTGAAATTTTCCTTACGCTTAAATTTTGTTCTAGTGTGCGCTATCGATCTCCATACAGTATTCGCTCAAATAGACTCACTTGGCCACATTCAGTTAATAAAGCAATCGAACACCAAGAACAACAACAACACCTACGCGACCGTGCATCGATTGCAGAAATAACAAAACTACCTGAAACCATCAACAACAACAACAACGCAAGAATGGCTGAAGTTGAAGTAGAGCAAATTGTTGAAGTCACAGACGAAGTAGCTAAGGATGAAGAGGTGGACGAAGTCGAGGACCAGCCACGAAGGGTAAGAGGAGATAGCGATGTTGTTGACTTTGAACTCGAAGTAGTGGATGAAGTAGATGGGGTAGATGAAACGGTTGAAGAAACCGAGGAAGATGATGTGGAGGCTGCGGAAGAAG
The DNA here is from genome assembly GCF_001687245.7 of Rhagoletis zephyria. Lineage (NCBI taxonomy): Eukaryota > Metazoa > Arthropoda > Insecta > Diptera > Tephritidae > Rhagoletis > Rhagoletis zephyria. Next base: position 16,491 of record NW_016169478.1, read on the forward strand.
AAGAAGAAGAAGAGGAAGAAGAAGAAGAAGAAGAAGAAGAAGAAGAAGAAGAGGAAGAAGAAGAAGAAGAAGGAGGAGAAGAAGAAGAAGAGGAAGAAGAAGAAGAAAAAGAAGAAGAAGAGGAGGGAGAGGAGGAAGAAGAGAAAGAAGAAGAGGAGGAGGGAGAAGAGGAGGGAGAAGAGGAGGGAGAAGAACTTGAAGAAGAGGAAGAGGAGTTAGAAGAAGAAGAGGATTTAGAAGAAGAAGAAGAAGAAGAAGAAGAAGCTGTAGAAGAAGAAGTTGAAGAAGAGGAGGAAGCCGTAGAGGAAGAAGAAGAACCTGAAGCAGAGGAAGAGGAAGAAGCTGTAGAAGAAGAAGAAGAAGAAGTTGAAGCAGAGGAAGAAGAAGAACTTGAAGGAGGGGAAGAGGAGTTAGAAGAGGAAGAAGCTGTAGAAGAAGAAGCAGAAGAAGTGGAGGAAGAAGCTGAGGAAGAAGAACAAGAAGAAGAAGAAGGGGAGGAGGGAGATGGAGAAGATGAAGAAGATGAAGAAGAAGAAGAAGAACCTGAAGAAGAAAATGAAGAACTTGAAGAAGAGCTCGAGGTAGCCGCTGAGGAAGAAGAAGCCGAAGATCCTGGCGTAGAAGAAGAAGAAGAAGCAAACCTTGATGAAAAAGAATTGGAAGAAGAAACTGCTGAAGAAGCGGACCCAGCAGAAGAATCTGAAGAAGATTCAGAAGAACCTGCTGAGGGAGAAACAGAAGAAGAAGCTTCTGAAGAACCGGATCCAGCAGAAGAGCCTGAAGAAGAGGAAGAACATGAAGCCGATGAAGAAGAAGCTGAAGAAGGGGTTGAAGACCCTGCTGAAGAAGAACTG
>NW_016169479.1:0-4839 GCF_001687245.7 Rhagoletis zephyria
TAAATATAACAACTTTTAGCTTTTTTGTCACGGGTGGGACAAGACCAATTATGCTTAATAATAACTCAAATATAGATAAAGCAGTCACACAGTTTAATATATAACACAATTTTATTAAAAGCAGATAAGTTCTACTATATATTTTTCTTACCAAACANCTTAATAATAACTCAAATATAGATAAAGCAGTCACACAGTTTAATATATAACACAATTTTATTAAAAGCAGATAAGTTCTACTATATATTTTTCTTACCAAACACATTCAACACAACCTACTTTAAACTCAATCAAAAAATTTACTTAGAACTTGATTTCAAAACGTAGAAAAGGTAATAAAAATGCATTTAAAGCTGTAATTTTTAATTTTTTGGTTGGTTTAAAATTTTTACAAATGTCTGATCCACACGTCCCTGCAGGAAATGTATCTAACTATAAGCTAACTTTAAGTTGATTAGGAAGGAGCTATAAGTCACTTATTATCTGTATATTTTCTTTGACGAAAGCTAACTATATTTCTATTTCTATGGCGATGGCCGCGAAATAGTCAATAGTCTGCATTAGATGTAGTCGAGGGTGGTTACCTCTGCATTTGATGTAACTAGCTTGTAACTAACTACTTTTGGGCATAAAATATCAATAGGAAAAACAAAATATTTTTCTTATTTTTTATTTTTTTTATTTATTTACTTTATTTATTTTATCAAATTTCATATTTGTTTACATATTCTGCTGTAGGTGGTCCCATATTCGAACTCCGTCAGATATAACTTCAAAATGATACTGTGAAATTTCGATCTTCCTTTTATTTGTCCTCAATTCGAAAAAGTATTTGCGAAGTGCAGGATATTTAAATAGAAACGCGTTTAAAGAAAACAATCTCGAGCTTTACTCCTGCATTACTTGTCCACTTGCTTCAAGTTAGCTTTTTGTAGCTAACTAGAAGTTATATATTTTATAGAAATCCCGCAAAAAAGCTAACTACAAGTAGGTTATTTTTTATCAATTGATAATTCTTTTCTGCAGGGGTTTGTTAGTTTTATAAAGAAAATAATTTTTGCACTGAGGTACACTTTCCCATGGAACCTCCCATATGCATGTAACACCACGTCAACAGATCTGTATCGTTCGTTCGATTTTTCAAAAATGATGCGTCAAATTAAAAGGCTTGACATGTAGATGTGCAATATGGCTTTAGTTTTTTAAAAGGCATAGCCTATTCATGTCTGTTATATGAATTATTATAGTATGGTCATCAATCGAAGCGGTTTTAAAACAGCTTTATTTTTAAAATACGCGTAGCACGGTTGCCACCTGTTTAAATAATCTAATTAAACTGAATTCATCGGTTAATCGATATATATATGTACATATGAACATATATACCGCTACCCTAACATAGAAATGCCCTATCTAAAATCTTTTGCCTTTACAGAGTATTTACAATTCTTTATAAGAATACAAGTGCTTAAGTTGGTATTGGTATTTAAATCCTGTTAAAAATTCTGCGGAAAAAAATATAATACTTACAATGAAGGGTTCTTAAGGTCTTTGATTACGAATCTGAAATTGGTGCATTTTCCCCGTTTTTCAAGAATTTTTTAAACATTCTATATAACAAATGTGGGAAATTTTTACGAAAAATGCAAAATAAGCTTGCAAATCGCAAAAATCCCAAAAAAACTAAAATCCAAGAAGCGGAATGTTGCCAAATGATATTTAGGGGCAAGACTATGCATCCATGATCTACGTGTCAAATAGAAGTAAACTGCATCAAGAAATCGCTGTTACAAATTTTTTTTTTGAGAAAGTCTAATTTTACCGGTCTACTGAATTTGATTCCGTAACGTAAAAAAAATGTGTGGTGCAAACAATTGTAGTTCAATTAAATAAAAATAAAGCGGAACTACCGAATCTTTTGCCCGATTTTTATTCAAGGCAATAAAAAATTATAGGGATTTATAACGAAAACAAGCAGAAAAATAATCGGTGCACTTTATAATGCCTAAATCATCAATATGTATGTATATCTGTTCTTCGATGAAATATTGCAATTTTTGATTAGTAATATTTTTTACGAGGGGTTCATACAGTTGTTTTCTTTGCAAACTTTCTTTGTAAATAGTCGCTGAGCAATGCGTCCAGTGCTAATGAAAGAAGACTCAGAGGTGCTGCCGGACTATGATTTTGTTCAGGGCATACGATATCCTTTTGCACTTGCTTATGAAGTTCTGCCTGCGCCGAACTTTCAATTTTTTTAATTATCCTTTGTTAACGATTTTGTTTTTAAGAAAATTATTAAATTACCTAGGTTAGGTTAGGTTAGGTAAACGGTCTGTCTCCGCATATGGAGGCACACTTGGACTCGACTGAGCTGTCCATTGTGATGCCCTTCGAGGGGAGAGGGAAAAGGACGCAGGGAGGCCGGAAAAAGAGAGTGGGTGGGTAGGGGAAAGAGGGGAAACTAAGGGAGAATGGCGACACCTATGGTTTTTTGTCAGAGAAACGCTCCGTCATACTGCACCCCTCCCAGTCTCCTCTCGCTGGAATGTGGGTGGTTAAAGGGACCAGAACCGGCGTGCAGTGGTTTTTCCGAGTCGGTAGGAACCCGAAGCCTTTCAGAATTCTGAAGTGCCCACAGCTTGAGCCGGACTTGAAGCCCACCCACTTAGGGTTACTGCGGCGCGCCCAGCGGCAACCCTGCCAGTTATGGCATTAAGGGCATGAGTAGGTGTCGTTCGAAGTGCCCCACTGATTCCAATTAAGGCGGCTCTTTACACCTTGTCCAGCTGCTTGACGTACATCGTCAAGTGCGTTCCACCAGACGAGTACCCCATATAATAAGATGGACTTGATTATAGTTTCATACAGCCAATGAACTACCTTCGGAGAGACGCCAATGGCCCCTCTACATTAATACAGTGCTACTGCAGCCTTCTTGACTCTTTCCTCCACGTTAGGCTTCCAGGAAAGCTTACTGTCAGGGATCAAGCCCAAGTACTTCACCCTGTCAGAGAGCTTTAGAGTAAGCCCCCCATTGAGGGAAGACGGCAATTCGGTATCTAATACCTTTTAGTAAAAAGAACAAGCTCCGTTTTACTGGGGTTTACACCCAGCCCGCAGCTAGAAGCCCAGTTCTCAATCAAGCTCGGGTAACCCTTTATAATCTCAAATATAAAATAACCTAACTCCATTAGGAATGTTGTGGGAATAGAGTTAATTGAAGGTCAATTACACTGAGAAATTTCTAATCTTTTAACGCTTATTTCGAGTAGATTCAAAATGACGATATATTGAATGAAATTTCGACCGAGTTGGCACATGATCCGAGTTAAATGACCTTGGTCTGCGGGCAACGAACCATCCTTTTACCTTGAGGATGGGGGAAATTGGGTGTTACGATCCAAAAACGCTGAAAAAATTACCAGTAAAGTCTCGCAAATTTCTAAAACACATACAACTGAAAAAACATTCGTAAAGAGAAGTTAGAAGAAGAGAAACTAGTTAGATTACCGCCTGAGAATTTCTTCGATGGCGTTTTATAAAAATGTTATACAAACTGCGTGGTCCAGCTCCCAACTGTGGTCTCAATATTAACTTCGCTCCAGAAGAAATTTGAATAATGACTCATTTAAGCGTAGGAGGAAACGGTCATAGAATGTTCTTATAGTATTTAAACAGCGCAAGGCTAAATTTGGTTGAGTTCGCGGACAGCCCACTCTCACTACACCAAGTTTCAATTACTGAGCAGGCCATATCATATAGACCTGGGTTTATGTGCATTAGGGTGGTTCACAAATGTATTAAAATTTCCTAATCCTCAACTCCTACGTCGATGCTTCTATAGTCGAAGATACCACATATAATTTTAGGTCCCGATCGCAGGCAGCTAAGGCGTGTCGCACAGAAGGCAAAGTTTAAATTCAAATTCCAATTCTAAAAAAAATTATTTTTTCATCTAATACCCAAAAGTCGATACTGCTATAACCGAAGGTATCACACTAGAGTGGTTCAAATTTTTTTTTTTTATGGAAACTCATAAACGCTACCGCAAATTATTGTTATTTGTGATAAAAAAGAGNTTTTTTATTTTGAAACAAAAGTTGTTTTAGAGGTCGCGCTGGTCGGTTTTTTATAAAAACGCTGATGTTCTAAATTTTATTATTTTCTTGACATGTTAAAATTCAGGTAAAAATGTGGTTTTTGCATGTAACTACTCTGGTATTATTGGGGAACATTCCCTTAATTATACACCTGTTTTGGGTAGTTAGAATCGGCCTACTGCCCGAAAATATGCTCTCGAAAAGAGACTAGTAAAATTAAAACGTTGATACTGAACGATTTACGCGTTGTCATGGGTTGGAACTTGTAATCAGGGAGTTTCTGGGGTTGCTAATTAGGAATCTGAAGTCAATTTTTCAAAATTAAAAATGGCGGATCAAAAATGGCGATTAATATTTTTTTTAATTATTGGATTTGTTCGAAAACCGGCACTCGGTAGCTTTTGGGTTCGCCGATTACGAATCTGAAGTCAATTTTTTTAAATTCAAAACGGCGGATCCAATATGTCGATCGAATTGTCGGCCGCTGTGGTGTAGTGGTAAGCAGTGCGCGCTTCCACTCCACAATACCTGGGTTCAAGCCCTAGTCAAAGCAACATCAAAAAATATAGAAAACGGGTTTTTTTCTTAACAGCGGTCGTCCCTCGGCAGGCAACGGCAAACCTCCGAGTGTATTTCTGCCATGAAAAACAGCTTCTCATAAAAATACAATCGCCGTTCGGAGTCGGCGTAAAACTGTAGGTCCCTCCGCTTTGTGTGACAACATCAAGGCGCACGC
>NW_016169479.1:9071-15192 GCF_001687245.7 Rhagoletis zephyria
TTTGTTTAAGAGGAAGAGAAGTGCATGAACGCGGCCTTAAAGGATAATTCCAATCCTATAGAGTTACCGTGTGTACTGAAGCAAAACGTAATGCTCTCAAGGTATTTTTTTTGTTACCGTTTTGTGTTCATTTTCAAAGCATATTGAGGACTTCCAAAAGAAGCTGTTGTATAATTGGTTAATAAACAGATGAACCATTTCGTTCAACTACAAAACCTCCGCTCATAACAGCTTGTGCATCTCTTCGATTTTTCACAGAAGGAAGTGCCACAGCAATGACTTTAATTTGGAAAACTTGGTGTGGCGGGGTCGTTTTAAAAGAAGTACTTCAGTTGATAAAGGAAAAAATTTGCAATCAGTGTTCGCTTTTGTTTCGCCAAAAGGACGTACTCCACGGGAACGAAAACTTCAAGTTGCTTTGTTATTTTCACCATATTCTGTAAAAGTAATTATTAAAATTAATTAATTATTAAAAAGTAAAATGTATGACACAATTTTCCAATTCTAAATATCTAATGTAGTCGCCTGTATACACACTTTGGAACAACTGCAGTTGTTAGTTGAAAGTTGCCAGTTGTCATCTGTAATATCGTTTTAGCAACTAGCAACGCAACTGAAGTTCGATTGCTATCGATAATCGACCCATTAATTTAATATTCGAATTCAGTGACGACGAAAATCCCTAATTACCAAATTTCATTGAATCTGTCAAATACATATGGAGTAAATACCAAGCTTCATAAAAATTGAATATCAATTTCGGAATCTGTGACGACAAAAATCTCGGGCACCAAGCTTCATAACATATAGAAATTTTTTAAGAAATCGTCCGCCATTTGGATCCGCCATTGTGAATTTTGGAAATTTAATTTAATATTCGAAATCGGTGATGACGAAAATCCCTAAATACCAAATTTCATTGAAATCTGTCAAACACATATAGAGTAAACATTTTTGTCGTCCTATATTGTCGATTCGTCCCTATGTGCGCCCGTACAAAAATTCATAATTTTTTCAATCCTCTTAATAGGGTTATGGGTATTAAATTTAAGGGGTTTACAATTATAACACTATGCTTGGCAGATCATTATCTAACCAAAACTAAGAATGAGACTAACACCCAAGTCACGATTTCGTTAAGGTTGCTCAAATTATACGTCGTTAGCGGTGCACCACCCAAGTTAAGGTAAAATGTTAAAGCGCGCCGAGGACTGTATGGTATCAGGGTGGACAAAAATGTGAGCGGTAAAATAGGTTTTCTTTCGCTGCTCACACTATTAGCTTAGGCCAAAAAAACTACCAAAGAAAACAAGCCATGGCCACCATGCCCGCCTAATGCAGTCGATAACAATCTGTTCCTCTATACGGTATTTTTAACCAAGTTTATTTGTATTAAAGTTTAATACACACTAATTTAAAGATAAATAAAAACTTATAACAAAATTATAAAAAAAGCTAGTACTAAATAATATACACAATTAATTTAGGTAGTTCCTTTTTTGCCTTTTCAATACTCTGCCCTTTGCGTGAAGAAAATGTTGTTGGCAAGTTTTGTTGATGTCAACGTCGGTCACATTGCAAAACTTGAAAAGCAATATCTGTTGATTAAAAATGCAGCAAATATACTCAATAAAAAAAAGTAACAAATAAAGAAAATTAACCTTTTATAATCGCAAATGTGTTGTATTTTTGGATACTTGGTTTGTCAACCGTACCGCGCCAAGACAAACCCATTGCTAATTCATCCGAAATAATGCTCCTAATGGCCATTTTAAGGAAAAACGTTTCAGATTCGCCACCAATTCTCAGAATCATTTTTTTCTGCATATTGTGAGAGGAATACATATTTGATTAAAATGTAGAATGAGTAAGAATATATAGAATTGACTCACGAATGCAGCTTTAATTGCATGATCAGTTGAAAGTTTTGCATCAAACTCTTCAAATCCGAGAGTGCATAAAATGGTTGCGACGGTAAAAGTGTTGTATCACCATCAAACCGTTGTAGCTTTTCCAGTTGCCTTATCTCTGATTGGAGAGTTATAACCTCTTCTGTCAACCGTGTAACGCATTTGCGATTCCCCTCGTCACTATTCCTTACTTGAGTTTTCAACGATCTCAGCTCTTTCAGAATTTCAGCTAAAGCTTCATGGTCATCTAATTCGGCAAATGGGTTTACTAAATAAACAAACAAAAAAATACTTTGTAAACTTTTCAAGCATGAAAAAACAACGTTTGTGTATGTAAAAGCAACATTGTTTTATGTAGAAGAGAGCTACTACAAAATACTAAAAAAAAACCGGGATTCAGGTAATTTCCTCTTCTCTATCAAATAATTTCAAGTTTCCAACGCTCAAGGGGTTTCACTTTATTTCCTTCCCCTTTAGGCTTTCGTCAATGCTTTGTGGATAAAAAAATCCTTTCTCAGACAAAAAGTGTTTTCTTTCTCAAGTTAGTCGTTTCTAAGCTCGATACATTAACACCAGTATTTTTTTCAAATCTTGTACCCTTTGCAAATAATGCACCCACGCAAAGGTAACTGAGGGAAATTGATGTTGAAGTAAGAAATCCCAGAACATACCGTCGCCAGAGTCAATGAAACAATTATCTCTCTAAAGCTAAGAAGCATACATACTATTAATTTAAATGGTCACACAAGATTTCAAGACACGGTATTCCAAAGACGTCCTGAAATGTTTTAATCTCAGTTTGCTGTTACCTAAGCTCAACATCCATTTGGAAGCAAAAGATACCATCGAATTTATCATCGGCCTCATAGAACGTTTTGGAAAGGTTTTGGTAGAAAATTACCAACAACAAAAATTGGGGTTGGGAACAGTCTTGCCACGAACAAGTTTTTTCCTACCAAAATTTCTTACCAAGACCAACCAAAACCTACCAAAAATTTTTGAAGTTTTTAAATTGTTTATCCAATGCAAGGTTAATTAAAAATCTAGACAACATAATATAGTAAAACTAAAACAAGCTAGTACAATAAAAACAAATTAGCCACGTATAACAATTAATTTTACTGTACAGACTTAAGTACACAAATATTTGTCTCTTTACACGTACACATTATTATAATTATTATTATTATCACGTCGGTGATATTCGCGCTGCGACCTAAGAATATCTATTGCGCTTAACCCTATTTGTAATCACTCCTTCTTAGGCTATTTAAGAAGTAATGCACTCTGGAGGGTGCCATGTTTCAAATTTGTGTGGACAGTCACACGGAATATGCTCTGGGATTTCCTCCACCAGGTCGCAAAGGCTATGGACCATGCAAGTGGTTCAACAGAGTTGTACAGCTATTCACAAGACTGATGCCGTTTTAAAAGAGTGTAAGGCCTTTAACATGCCTGACTATCCGATATTATTTTTATTTTGGGCTAATTTGTCCTTTTACACAGACGTCGATTGCGAAGACTTCAGTCTAAAATTTAGTTGGGTGTGTGCAAATTGGCAGACTTTTTCAAGATCTTGGTCCAAATACGTCTGCCCCAGTACTCTCGTTGTCCATCTTTGATCCGTCGGTATACCATACTTATTATCACTTCACAGAGCAGTCCTTTTCAGGAATTCTGACGTTGTAGGGTTTGTAGAAGGATAACTTGGGGTTACCTAGGAATGCCTTTAGAACCTCCAAATGACCCAGAAGATCTCTAATTTTCTTGCTGATCAAATTAGGCAGTGGTAGGGCGCTCCATCAGGCTTCTTTTTCAAATGGAATAAACAAAGGAGGAATGCCTGTAATGAAATAAAGGGCATCCGTTAGACAGGTGCCCATATCTCCTGCGATGGCCACGCGGACCAGTCGGCGCAGCTTGCTCAAGCACCCGCCTTTACTTGCTTAGTTTTGGCCATCAGGCCAGTGCCACAACGGGTCTTACTACCGTATTGACCGTAGTTTTGGTGATATTCCCCAAGTCTTACCATGGAGTCTCAGTCAGGTGGACAACGGTGGACTTCAGTGAGTATACATTGGATGTACAATGTACATTTGTATATTGACAATATTGTACTTACGAATCTGGTATGTATATTTACATCTTTACGGTCGACGTTATACGAAGGCATCGGTGAAATATTCGTGTTAACAAGGTTTCTAAAATGTTTGGATATACATACTTTAGATTTTTGGCAAGTAACTATTATTGTCGCGGAACCTACCAAAATTCAATCTAGCCTACCAACCTACCAAATGAAAGAAAACCTGCCAGTTTTGATAGGAAAAGCCCATGTTTGGCAACACTGGCTGGGAACCGAATTAGCGCTTTGGCAGCAGCAATAATACTCATAACTATACTTTGTTCAAAATATTTTAATACTAAAATGTTCTTAAACCTCTTTCGTCTGACACCCATGTTGTGGAACATGTTTAATTACCTTATTCCCTAATTTTGATTTCTAAACAGGTGGCAACCCTCCTACATGTGGTTTAGAAAACCACTTTTCAAAATCATCTTGATGGATACCCACATTCCAATAATTGTATTAAACTAATTTAAATTTATTAATAGGTATAAAAATGTATGCAACTTTATTTAATTTATAAAGATTACATGAAGATTGTGAGGTGATAAGGACATTTAAAGTACTGAAGCAGTCAAATATGCAGCTTTAGACAGCTGATTTTACTTCTATCTAGTTGTAAATAAATAGTATACACAATATTGAAATATAGAAGTTATGTATGTGGAGCTTTTCTGGTAGGCCTCTCAATCCTTTGCTTTTCCCTCTATTTTCTTTCGTTTGCCTTTTTTTTAGTATCGCTAAGAATATTGTAAACAGAGGATTTATCTTTTACATTTCGTTTAAGGCCTTATATAAATGTAATACAAAAATCTTAACAGATTGTTAGTAAACTAAAGTTTCATTACAATTATTCGGGAATATCCACTACTAGCAACAAAACAAATTCTCCGATTTTTCCTAAAGAGTGTTGATTAGTGGTTTTATTTGCAAATAAGCTCAATAAGCGTTTATTTTCTTTGTGTATGGTAATCTTATTGTTTTTTTTTTTTTATAATCAATACATTGCCATTTATAGCCTTGCTAGCAGACCCGGCGAACTTCGTCCCGCCCAAAATTATTATTTTTTTTATTGAAACTTTATGGTCTTACATTTTCCCCAACAATTGACGTTTACGAAATAAATTTGAAGAACTTTTTCCTCTTCATCCTCTGGTGGCAACAATGATCCGGTTCTATACTGAATCCGTCCTAAAAAGCTTTCTAGTATAGTTGGTGGAAATTTCAAAATGGGTGCGCATCATTGTTCTACAGAAATGCAATATTCAGACGAAATACCTTAACAGCTTAAACGCATAATAATATTGGAAAATCACATCCAATCGGGCGAATCGTAACACAGACGAGTTCCATATACTCAATGGTGCAACAGGTCGATTTAATCTGACATTCACGAGACCGTTTCTCACTTGAGGATTTTAGTAGTAACTCGACTCCAGCGCTTTTTTTGCAATATTAGTGGGATCCATGAAACATCGCAAAGTTGTTGCAAATGTCGCATTTGTCGCAAAATTTACCACCTTGCGATATAGCTGATTACTTTTGTATGGAAACTTTCTTGAGACAAAATTGTGGCATTGCCATAGTATTTGAGCAATCATTGCAAAGTCAAAGTCGCGAAACACATATTTTTTTATTGTCTTCAAATACTTCAAGAAAAATTATATCAGTCAAGCCTGCTACGAAATATAATTGTAAAAATTTTTTTTTTTACTCTAACGCGTGGCATTTTTTAAAAATTTTACATTTAAATACAATCTGGAATTGCGATGGGTCGTTCATATAACTTTGTGCGCAACATTGCCATTTCGTCAAAAAAGCCACTGAATGAATCGCACTAATATTTCTCTTACCGTTACCAATACATATTTTAAATATTAGCCAAAATCGGATCATAAAAAAGATGTTTAGTAATAACTCACCTACAGCGCCAACTGGCGGGTTAAATTGTGAAACTAAACCATCCAGAGACCCACTCAAACACACAAAAAATTTCGTTATAATCCGGACACTTATTTAGGAGGATTTCACTCACAGACACACATACATAAGAATTATAAATACATTCAAAGATAGCTAAAAG
>NW_016169479.1:15920-16510 GCF_001687245.7 Rhagoletis zephyria
AAGCGCTTAAGGTATTAAAATTGAATGCAAATCAGTAGACAGCGAGGCGAAGAATTGTCAAATTGAACGCAAAGGCATAATAAAAGAAGAAAAAACCATTTTGATCAAAATACATGTGCGAGAGTGGCAGCATTTTGCTGCATCGCACGAAAACCGGACCGTTGCCTATTGGGATATGTTAGCCCTTACAGAGTGCAATAAAAGAACACATTTTTAAGATTTAATTGAAGGTTAGTTGGTCTGACAAGACTAAATTAATCGCTTTCAATCAGATGGCCAGGCATGGTATTGGATCAAAGACCCAAATCAAGCCTAAGCGCATCATGTAAGGCAAACTGTGAATCACAGTGGTCGGTCAATATTGGTTTGGGGTTGTATTTCAAAAATATTGCTGGTCCGTTAGTACGCATTATGCGTAAAGAACAGTATCTGTTCATGTTTCAACAACATTTGCAAGATGTAGTCGAAAAATGAGAGTTTCTGCTGAAAAATCACCCAAAACATACTGCATATGTTCGCAAAGACTGGATGCAAAAGCAAAAATTTGCTATTTTGAAATGACCTCCACAATCCGCGGATATGAATCTCGT
>NW_016169479.1:16529-17343 GCF_001687245.7 Rhagoletis zephyria
ATTTGCAAAATCAACTAAAAGCGCAGCTTACTAAGTATGCAAGTCCGTCCAATGGAGTACATGAGCTGTGAAAGCAAACCAAGGATAAATGGGAGGCTATACCTCCAGAATTTTCACAGAGATACTAATAAGGTATGCCAAATTGCATCCAGGAACTAAAAAAAGCAAAAGTTCAGTATACTCAGTTGTGTTAACAATTCTTTTTTTCGTGAAAATTGTCAAAAAGTTATTAAAACTATATAAGTGCAAAAGTGTAACATATGCCTTAATTTAAATTTTTGTCTGCTCGTTTTATTATTGTTGTTGGATTGACTTCAAATCTTTATGAGAGAGGGAGTAGGGGTACACTTATAAGAATATACAACAAAAGTATGAATGTCGTTAGAACTTGGAAAGATAGCGGTGGCTGAAATAAAAAGTGTTACACCATGTTACAGTTTTGCTCGTCAATGTAAGTGTGCCATATGTACGTAGATGAAAACTTGAATTAAATTTAAACACATTTTTTAATATAATAAATTGTAATAAGGCATAAGTTATGGGTGAAGATTGATTTTTCTCTTTTGTCTTCTGACAAATAGCAAAGACTCGATTAAAAACCGGAGTGTTATTTAAACGGTTTACAACCCCCTTCTTTAACCCTACATTGTCGCAGGAGGTTGGCACTGCATAATTTTGCTCTGGGCTGGCATTGATTCTAACCCCGGACCAGAAACCTTTCGGAACTTCAAATAAGTCAAATGCCACTCCTGCCGTGGGTTGTGTCACTTTCGACTATATTCATATGTACATATGTATGTATGCAGGTCGATTT
>NW_016169480.1:0-198 GCF_001687245.7 Rhagoletis zephyria
GTTTTCTCTAAAACTACCTAATAATGATACTATAAACATAAAACTGAACGTTAAACTAATGAAATGGACTCAAAGTGATCAAAATGGTTTAAAAGAGGACACAACATCAGAAGCACCTACATCTAATCCGAAAAAGTTATTCACAACACAGGAAGCCATAGAAGCATTTAGACAAGATCTAATATAAAAAGAGAAAAA
>NW_016169480.1:232-2650 GCF_001687245.7 Rhagoletis zephyria
GACTTAGCAATTTTGCACATCACGGAATAAAACGGGTAGAAATAAAACAAGTAGTTAGATCCTTTCAGAAACGGTGCATTTTCAATATTCCTTGCTTGCTTAATTTCATATTTGGTTTTCATTATTCAGCGGAGTGTAATCGATTAGTTAATAAAATTGGTGGCTCTAATATATACTTATGTTTGCAATTATTTAAATAAGATTTCATTAGATTCTAAAAAAAAATATTATAAACCTTTATAGAAACTCATAAGACTATTTTTTAAACGAACTTAAAAAAAAGTTTAAGCTATATAATATCAGAGGAATATACGTTGGNGCTATATAATGTCAGAGGAATATACGTTGGTTATAGATGTTCAGGGATTCTATTTTAATAGGAAATTTATTGCTAAAGAAGTCAGCATATCAAAACATGAGATTCATATATAACAACGTTTCTTATTCAACCTCCTTTTGAAGAATCTAAGTTGACGATACGGGATAAAACAACTAATAACTGGTTATATCATAATCATCATGGATTAAAATGGGAAGATGGTGATTCGACTTTAATGGCTGTTATTGAATATATCCATTCATTAATGAAAAGAAAAAATTATATATTCTATGCTAAGGGATTGGAGAAAATCAGATGGATTCAACGTTTATTCGGATACGATATTATTTTATATAATTTAGATGATTTAAATTGTCCAAATTTAAAGAATTTATATATTAAAAATATAAATATAAATACTTGTAAATATCATGAAAATTCTATGATATGTGCTGAAAAAAATGTAATAATATTAAGAAAATTTATTTCTTCATTAAATATCTAATAATAAATAAAAATAAATAAGTAATTATAAAACTTTATTTTATTTCAAATTAAACTTTTTTTGTTCTCATCATCAACATCAGCAGACCTTTCCATTCATATGTGAAAGATGAAAAGATTTCGTATTATTTTTGAATTTGTTAGACATTCGGTGACTCTTTTGAATTTAATAAATTTGTCTTTCAGTGAATATAAACGAGAAAAACAAGTATCCTAATCTTTTTTTGAAACGATGTATTATTAATATCTCCTGCTTTCTATAACAAAATATGAGTTTTCATAAGAAGTATGCTTAACAACTTTTCTCACTAAGTCAGCAATATATGAATGAATGAATAATGCTAGATGAATAAAACATTTAAATATACACATACTTTTATGAGCATTTTTTTTTTGTATATGTTTATGTGGGATTCGTTATCGTCCACTTGGCGTTACTATACTTATTAGGCAAACAATGATGATGAAATCAAGATCAAGGCTATTTATAATATTAGCATTTGATTTGAATCATATAATAAAATTTAAATAGGATAATAAAAAATAAATATATTCTTTGACAGCAACATTGAGTTTAAGATTATTTCCACATTTTAATTGAATCATATTATGAAGTATAAAATAGATTACTAAAATATATGTATATTTAAATATGTTCTTTATCAACAGTTTACCTCAATGCTTTTTATATAGTTATGAAATATGTATAAATAAGCTAATACTGTACATTAGAAATTATTACTTTGTTTAAAGATACTTATAAAACACATCATGCCTGGAATCAATCGAATCCTCAATAGCGAGCATCATGGAGAGTACAACTTCGATTTCGAATTGGAGATGTTGTGCTTTGAAGACATGAAAAACCCTTATATATGTATTGAAGATGAAGATGAGGGTCCCCGGTTACAGGTTTTGGGCATCCCAGTCAGAGCAGCCCATGCTTTTTTTTAACAAAAAATGGGATGAAGAGGATGACAATGGAAAATTCCTAACCGTTTGTGGCGGTGAAATTGAGGAGTACATAATGGAGCAACATCAAAACCAACATGAATATGAAAGAAGGGGTTTGGATATTAAGACTAAATTAAAGTATTATAGTAGAACAAATAGGGAAGCGATGTATGATGTAGAAGTTTATTCTAAATCATATAACAATATTGTATTTGAATATAAATTAACTGTTGAATTGGTATTTAGAAATTTAAAATTTAATTATATAGAACTATAGATTTATTAAAAAAACTTCAGCGTTTATTTGAATATAATATTATTTTATATGAGAGTTATTTATCAAAATAGGCTTATTCATAAATCGTTAGTCGTTGGAAAAGGTTTTATGAATAATATAATTAATAAGCTTCCTATTGAACTTCATTTGCCTAGTTATCAATTTTGTGAACCTGGAACGAAACTACGGAAACTTTTAGTAAGAGGAGATCGAGGGATTAATCTACTAGACACTGCTTGTAGAGAACATGATATATCATATTTATATAATAAAGATTTAGATAACCGACATATTGCTGATAAAAAATTAATTAAGAAGGCTTGGGAAAGAGTTAAACCGAAGGATAGCAATCTTAATTAGAAAA
>NW_016169480.1:2900-17343 GCF_001687245.7 Rhagoletis zephyria
GTTATTGGAGGCGAAACGTCATAATAATACAATGGAAGCTATTTCAATGGGAAAAGGAATGTTTTAAAGCCTCATAAAAAGGGAATCGGATTATATTTAAAACCATATCAAAAAAACTCTTAATGATACTACCCAGAAGACCTCTACTGATGTAGACTTAAAGAAGTATTCAAAATTTATTCCAAATTTTAGAGGGGTATTCATGTGTGACACTTTACCCCGTAAACCATTTAAGAGTGAATGTGGAATAATAAATTTGGATAGTTCAAAGGGTGCGGGAACGCATTGGGTAGCTTACTGGCAAAACGATCATTAGATTAATTACTTCGATAGCTTTGGAAACTTACAGCCTCCTAAGCAAATAATAAAGTATTTAGGAAAAAACATTAAATATAACTATAATAAACAGCAAAGCTATAATTCATATAATTGCGGTCATTTATGTTTAAAATTCTTATTATCAAAATAAATAAGTAATTATAAAATTTTCTTTTATTTCAAATTAAATTTTATTTGTTCTCATCATAAACAAAAACAGGCCTTTCCATTCATATACACATACATATTAAATACTTAGCAATTAACTATGTGAACATTATTAACACACTTTTCTAGGGGTGGAGCATCTATATATGTATATACATATGTACGTATGTACGTTTGCATATGGATGTATGTATGAGAATACGTATGTATTATGTATACCAATACACTTTACCAATTTTCGACATATAAACCACCTTGTATTGGATTTCTTGGATTTCCATCAGCGGTACATCCTGTGATCGGTTCCGGTTCTGGACTCGGATTTGTCACCAGCGACATCTTGCGGCTTTTATCTGGGTTCCGAACTTGGATTACGATCGGCGACATCTTTTGGCGGAGCAGCAAAGCTTGCGGCGGAGCACCAGCAAACCTTATAGCGGTTCTGGAACCGGAGCAAAAGCAAATCATATAGCGGTTCTGGAACCGCTATATTATTCTACTAAAGGTCAAGTCACTAGATCTCTAGTGAAGTTGGTTCCACTCCCGCCATACAACGATGGAAACTCGGAGCCAACAACCGCCTCATAAAATACCCTTCATTGCCTTTATTATATTCCACTTCCTTTTACAACAACATTCCACTTCTAGGTAATAGGAGGGATTCCATGGCTAACTTTTTTTAGATAACTTGCTTTAGTTTACCAAGGAGTAACTTTTGTTTTTTTTTTGTATTTGCGGTGATGGTTCTTACCCGAATTACCCCGGGCTTATCTGGCTACATAAAAACGACCATCCTCAGATCTGAATTCACTATTAAAATTGCAGTAGTAGCGAACTACTCCACTTCAGAATGAGATGCAAGCGGTCGAAGATTAGCAAGTTTAACGAACGAATTCACGAAATATACTTTAAAATTCTTTCGAATTCCGCGCTAATTATTCGCAACTTTGCTGGTCTTCTAGATTTTTGGTTCTAAACCCAAGAACACCAATGTCGGTTCGACCAACACCGTTTATGTTTTGTGGTGAAGTTTCTTGAAATAAATTTTTTTGTAATTGAAATTTCATTATTTAAACCACAACATAACCGCATAACTTTTGTTTTATTTTACTTAGAAAGTATTAAATTAAGAACATATGGAAAACTTTTTGAGGATTGATGCTTTAAAACTAAAAAAAAAACAAGTAATTTTTAGCAAAAAAAAACCGACTTAAAAAAATATATATCTATATATTTCATGATTCAATGATCGGATCTAAACCAAATTAGTATGGGACCACCTCCGAGACACTACCGCTCGAAATCGGTAGACGTGGTCCAAAGTTATGCGGTAACATACATAAAAAAATAAAATAAAAAAATATTCCGAAGAACTGATAACCTCCTCCTTTTTTGGAAGTCGGTTAAAAAAAATATGCTAAATACTTGTCAGGCGATTCGACAGATAATTAGTGTTTACTTATTAAAAAAATGATTGGTGCCCCGGGGTTAATGAATTCGCATTAAGTTGCAAGTTTAAGCAAATGCCCCACCCGAAGTTTAAAAGGTAAAATTTTTTAAGTAAAATTAGCAGTCATTATAATATTTCAAAAACTCACATAATTTAGGGTCCACTGCGGTTCGATGGAGAAAAAATCCATATTATTCATTTCTTTACGGAACCCTTGATAAAAAACACAAATCAATTAGGTCTCAAATAAACGGTTAACAACAAAAAAAAGAAGGTAAAAACATAAAACTTTGTTACCAGACCAACGACATTTCAAACAAGGATGATAATGGAAGTAGTAGATAACCAGGATACTACCCCGAAGAGAACCGTCAGCTGGACTGGGGACCCGCACGCCAGGCTGGAACCTATACCATTAAATAAACACCCTTAAAACCTCATTTTTATACAGATTATGTGTAGTTGACCACAGTTAAATCGGCGTCCACGGCTGCATTTCGAGCATAATAACTTTTTTTAAATACTTCCAGTGAGAAAAAATCCGGTATCTATACGTATTTTGTTTCTGATTACGAACATAGCTTTTTCAGACCAATACCTTTCAAATCAGTGGAATTAGTTAAATTAATTAAGTAAAAAAAAAAAAATATTTACATACATCGCTCATTAGTAAATCGCAGCAAGATTGTACATTTTTTAAATTTAACGAACTTGTTGATGCAAATTAATGTTGACAAAAAGCAAAAGGTGGGCCCCAATCCTACTCACAAATTCTTGCTGACAAAAATGTTCCCAGCTTGAATTTGCTACTTCCCTACTACTCAGGGTTAATATCTGTTTGCGTGCTACACGTCAATAAATAGTTGCTACTATAAGCTTACAAGCTAAATATGGTTAAACTAACTATGCATGATGGTTTTTTTTTGTGTCTTTAAAGCCAAAAATTTCAACTTAATTTAAATCGGAGGAGAAGCTCGGCCAAACACTAACATATGTGTAAGCGCCAGTCTGCTATATTATTATATTATTATTATTATTTAAGTTTAATAAATACACGTCGTAAGTAAACCAATTTTTACCTTCTTTACAATTTTGCACGACGTCTTCATCGTTGAGGATATGGTCGATACCCACTTTTTGCGGTTGATGCTTAACTGAAGAGCCCCACACCAAAGCATATTTAAATTCTTTAGCTATTGATCGATGCAGCTTATTACAAAAGTAATAAGCAATTGACCCTTCTGTTTCGTGTAAATTCGGACCAGTTTAAATAATCCCACATCATCTCTAGTAAGTTGTCAAAATTCCAGCGATGATATGCCGATATTGAAACACAATGCGGAATCTTATAAATAACATCCAGTTCCTCGATGGAAATCTGATCGATTTTGTCTAGAAGATAAAGGCAGGGTATGTAAATACGGCTGCCCACGATAGCACCATAGTCGCATCATATCGCAGCGTTATAACAGCGTTATGTATCTTATATTCGCAAAGGATTGTCATAACTAGATCAGCATCTAATTCAGATTGTTGTACCATGCAATTAAAATTGACACCTCCCTTATCTTTGCGTTTAAAGTAAAATGCCATCGATGTTGTTGTGGAACGCGCCGGTGGTGATATGGAAACTGGCTTGCGTGAGGATAACGAACCGCCACCAGTGCCAGTTAACGCCGTCTATAGCAGCGCTGGAATCCTAACCTCGGCCAACATAATGGGCATCGAAGAATTTTTTAAGCCATTGAAAAAATTCGAAAGTATCTTAAAAACGGCCCTTGATCAGTTTGTCAATTGGGATTATCTTTCAACTTCCATCTTTTTGAAAGATGCTTGTAAGATTTTAAAATTCTGAATATATTCATGTTCCAAATTAGCGCGGAACTTGACAATTTTCATTGGTACCGAGCCGGGAAACAGCATATCCATGGACTGGCAATAAGCAGCGCCAGTGCAGAGATCTTCAATTTTACCAAATTGCGCTTGCAGACAATCGTTTACCAATACGAGCATATCACGTCTGGATAAATTGTCGGTAGTCACATTTGTAGAGTACACATTGACTGCCATTGTTCTGAAAAGAAAAAAAAAAACATTAGTGTTAATTACAAATTAAATTTACTAAATTTTACAACCTCTACAACCTTTATACCTGCGATTGCGTAATCTCTCGTGCATGAATGTCCTTTCTATGCCATTCTTCCAATGAAATGAATGAATTTTCTTCATTAGGTTCTTTCCCTAACAATCCGGACCGGATCCGGTAATTAGAGAATAAGCGAAAAGTTTGCTCTCAAAAATGGAACATAATCCAGAAGTACGGGAACGCAAAAAAACACATTTCGTGCCCAGAATTTGTGAAACAGCTAGTGATGTGCTGAATTTTCGGTACCCAACTCGGTACCCAATACTTAAAAAAGATTTCGGTACCCAATACTTCCTTTTCGGTACCCGATACCGATTCTTTACATTAAACCTTCGCCATTATATGCATTTCAAGTTTAGAAAAAACTTTAATTACTAATTTATATGAGAAATATTATTTTATCAGTTTTAATCTTAGTTGATCCAAGGTTCAATCAAAATGCTTTTACGGATGAAGAAGCCTTTCAGGGGGAGATTCTGTAACCAGTTAGTGACAAGTTTCAGATCGATATCGCACTTGTTGACGTAAAAATATTTCATATCATACGTCAACAAAACCGATGCCGATTCGAAAATTGTCGCTAACTGGTTACAGAATCTGCCCCCAGGCCTACAACAATGATATTGTCCGATTCAGGTGGAACAAAAATACTTCAAACAAGTAAGAGTTTCTCTGCATTATGGCCTCGAACCGACATATATACATCTTTCATTTGAATCCGTATGAAAAGCTCTATTGGCTCCTACATTCGGGTTTTTATAGGCGAGTCTCCCCAGAACCGTTTTTTTCCATATTTTTGGCCTATGTGCGCTTTTATTCGAAACCTAAATGTTTCGGTACCGAATATCGATCAATACTTAAAAGTATTGACTCAGCACATCACTAAAAACAGGCAACATGTCAACACAAAACAGCTGATATGCACTTTGACGCTTTATCCGTTTTTACCCGGAGAAAAAGTCAGGGCTGTTTTGGGCAGGAAGAAGAAGACACCAATACGTTCCAATTTTCGCTCTCTATTACCCATTTTGTTGAGTACGGGAATAATTTCTGGGCTATTTTGGCACCCGGGGACTACTCAAATTATTTAGTACGCACCACTGTAACAATTGGAATATTTCACATGATGATTAAAGCAATAACCTTTAACTTAAACAGTAAACAGCTCTTTCAAATTTTAATTTATTTATACATATATAGACAGTATATTCAAATATTGTCAATGTATTTAATTAATTAAGATCATCGTCATCCATACCTAAATATTGACATGAATTAAAATTTTATTATAGAGATTTTTTAATAAAACGGACTAGAGGAGTAGAACGTAGTGGCGTCCTAGTACGGGTGTATAAATTCACATATACATGCGTTCCACAAATGGAAAAAACATATGAATGGTCGCCTCAAATAACGTTGTAAGCGACAATTTGTTCAAAGCTAGTTTCCTTGATTTTAAAGATATTAATGTGTATATTTTATTTTTTTAAAGGCAAGATTCTTGAAGAGTGCTATACCGAAAAAGTAGAAAACCAAATAAAATCCCCGTTTGTGCGTTTGTAAACAAGTTTCTTTTCTATTTTGTAAAATTATAATTTTGTCGCTTACAACGTTATTTGAGGCGACCATTCATATGTTGATGCATACCATCGCACCATTCGATCAATCATTCTTAATCGTTAGCTTTGCTAACATAAATACATTTTACGCACTTAAAGAGGCATTGTCATGCGGAATATCAGTGCACTAACTTTTTATAGTTATTTCAAATATTTTTACGTAAAATTCAAAAGGGAATAAGACATTTTGTAATAAAATTTGAAATTCAACTTATGAATTCTGCTGGATATGAGCTACCCTGTTTTTAGCCGAGTATCCCCTACAGTGGCATCCAGATTTTTTTTTTGGGTGGCAGGCTAGTTGTAGGGTTGCGAGAATGGCTAAAAACTCTCCAAGTGTAGATTAAAACGTTTTCTAAAAAACTTCATGCAATCAAGTTGAACTGCTAATTACGAATATTAGTAGATCAACTCATTAATGGAAATGATCGTTTTCATAAGAGCACTTAATATTGGCACTTCCAAACATAATAAATGCAATTTACAATTTTCGATGTGATAAAAATTTAACTTTGCCAATGCATTCCTGCATAATGGAATGTATGGCACTTGTGCGATCCATACTGACCGAATCTTATTTATCTAATAAAGAAAATTACTATGCCAAATACTTAAAGAATTACCGCCTCAATTACTCGCCACCCAACAATAGTTAAATAAATGGTCTCCAATATGAACGGAATATGAATTTGGAGCGGAGACTCGGCCTCTCCGCCCAAACGTTAATAGGGGATCGGAAACTGGGACTTTCCGACTCTTATTACGACACGAACATCTAAGGATGGCTGGATCGGAAACCAGGCCTTTCCGACCACGCCATCAAGCGCGACGAAATCGCGGAGCGGAAGCCAGGCCAGGTGGTGTATACTGCCTTTCAACTAACTGCGCTCAACGAAGTTGTAAACACCCTATAAAGAATTGCGATCATTATGAAAAAAATCGCTAAAAACTAGCTAACATCTGCTGCATAAACGCGAAAAATTCCGCTAGTCACCGAATTATAATTTCTCCCGCTAGGTAGAAAATAAAATCTCTAGATCTAGTGGGAAAATTCTGAAATGGCAACACTGTAAATAACTTAGAGTGCAGAATACTTTTTGTAAAATATTATTTTTTTGTCACTATTGCAACTCCGCCAATTGCGCATTAGCAACACTATCCCTATTCCCACAACACTGACAAAATTCATCATATGACTATTGTCACAATTACTGGACCAAAAATACAATAGGTTCGTATAGTAACCAATAGTCAGTACTAATTTGTACTGGAACCTGCAAATTTGTACTGGAAAAGTGTATGATAACCCAAAAAATTTGCAAGAGAGCACTGAATCGAGAGCGTAACAACACGGGAGAGCTGCAAATTCTTGCTAGTGAAATTTTTACTAGCAGAAATTAGCTAGCAGAAGAAGAAGAAGAATAAATGTCAAAAGCCGCCATTTGTTGAATTGGTTTAGCACAAACAAAAGTAAAGTGAGTGGAAATCAAAATATTAATGATGTACTAGACTGTGTAAGTGCTTGTGTGTAAATCAAAGAGTTTAAAACTGATTTATAAAAAGTAAAATGTTTACAGCAGAATATCAAAATGGTGCAAGAACTATTCACTTGCAAGTTTTTACTAGCTTTGCGTTCAGTAACTTTTTCGGATAGTTTTCTCTTCTTCTCAATTTTACCCTCTATTTTGCTTTTACGCTCTGGCTGCAATGTTTTACTGGAGAAGTTACTATACAAACCTATTATAAACATTGTTTCGCCGTTGTCACTTACTCAGTAGGTCATAACAAAAAAACTGACAGTTGTCATACAACAGCTTAAAATAAATTTGCGGCATAGTATTAGGCGCGGTAGTAAAGGCAAAAGTCAGCCGCTGAGTTTGGTGTGGGAATAGGGCGGTATGAAAACATTAATGTCAGCAATGGAGGCGAATTTAATTCGCCTGGTCAGTACAGCTGAGCAGTGTTGCCACAAAAAATTACCAAATTCCTCAAAACAAATGAAAAATCCTCAAAATCCCAATAAATTACTCAAAATTTTCTTATTTACTATTTACAGGTACTTAGCATAAAAATTAATTACATTCTCCGATTCAATTGGTACATTTGTTCTTGCGGTTCAAACAAAGTATCACCGTTGTTTTGTGTGCCTTGGTTTGTATATAATATTTCTGCAACTGCTCAATCTGGTCCTCAAGTCAGTCCTACACATTTTTAAACTACTAAATATACGTTCTACTGAAGCATTAGAAAATGGCTATATTAGTAATGCAGATATAATTTTTTTAATTGGGAAACTTATATGAACCTGAAGAATCTTTTAATTCAAAAACTTTTTTCCTATAATTTTCTGGATCTAATGAAGACTCAATATGAATATCCTTATGATAGAACAATTCGTTTTTTTTTTGCAAATTCAAAATAAGTTGAACATATAATGATAGAATGAAAAAAATTATCGATAAGATTTTGAATATTTAGCAACAAATGCAATAGTGCTTAAGAGCGAAAAACACCACACACGCGGCCTGACAAACCAAGCGAAATATCCCTTTGCTTAAAGCTATTTAAGTTGTGTATGGGGGTTTTTGAAGGTTTGACAAGCCATTTGAGGGAAATGTGAACAAAAATCAAATTTTTTTGATTTTCTGGTCGCCATGTTGACGTTTGATCAAACCGCTTACGTTGTGTATGATAAAATCACCTCATTCGCAACGGAATTTTTACCGAACGAGGACGCAAGAGAGAAAATCGAAGAAAACCAAACCCTATTACATTTTGAACCGGAATAAAACTAAAATTCTTTGCTTGAACGATTCATGTTTGCACGGTGTATGGCGAAACGGTAAAAGTAGGTTTGAAGAGTGTTTGACAAGCCGGTTGTGTGGTGTATTTCGCTCTTTATAAAACTTCGGAAAGTTTTTTGTTCAAATATTTGCAGAACGATTTAAAAACTCTCATGTGTAAAACATGGTTGCATTTGTTATCTGCAAATATATCGAGAGAAAGTTCCTCAAAAATTAATCAAAATAAAAATCCTCAAAAAATACTCAAGCGTTCCCGAAATTCCTCACGTTTTGACGAGTTACTCACAAAGTGGCAACACTGCAGCTGAGAAGCTCACGAACTGGTTAGTTCAATGCAGTAGGTCATTGAATTGATCGAACGAACTAGTTCGAAATTTTAAATGAATTATTTTCTCCAGGTTGCCGTTTTTTAATTTTACTTATATTCGTTTATATACATGTATTAAATAAGGCAATTATTTATTCATTTAATATATGCAATTATATTTTCCTTAATAATAATAATAATAGATTGGCGCTTACACATATGTTAGTATTTGGCCGAGCTTATCCTCAGATTTGTGGCGTGCGCCTTGATGTTGTCACACAAAGCGGAGGGACCTACAGTTTTACACCGACTCCGAACGGCGATGGGTTAATACACCTACACGGCTATTGCTTACACTTTCGGTTTTAAGTTTAAAAATGAGTCGGCATCCCTGTAGAGAATATACATACGTCATTATCTACAACTCATTAGCACTAAAGAACAAGGCGGTAGAGAATTGTTACAGAAACGAGCTAAAGGGCATGTTGCTTCGACTGTTGCCTAGTGTGTAGCATTGTTGCTCCCAGAAACCAACCGCCGCCCGAAAATTTAAATATTTTGATATTTTGTATTTGTTGCCGTGCCGCAAGGCGAATTTATATAAGGTGGTGTTGCTAGAAACAGCTGCTTTAATTTGCCTCGGTACACATATCGCACACCGTCTTCAAAAGAGTCACAACTCTAAATTTGGCATTTTTGACATGCGCTAAAAATGTACACAGAGCTTTTATTTACCTTTCAGCAAAAGCTGGGGCAAATTTTTGTTATAATTTGTTAAAAAAAACCTAAGGTAAAGTCGTCTTGTCCATATGATTAGCATGTGCTACGAAATAGTTTTTCGCATTTTCTGGCGAACGTATTATTTTGAGTTGTGACTCTTTTGAAGACGGTGTGCGATATGTCAAAGCTCCTTATGAGTGAGTGCGAAAATAGCTGAAATTTCACATTTGCGTACCGAAAGCGAAAACAAAATACATGTTCGTTTTTGGTTTTTTACTACCTCTACCATCTTATATGAATTCGCCTTGCCGTGTCGACCCCTACCCGCCAAAAAGGCGTAAGCGACAAAAAGTAAAATTTTCAGTAGGCGTTTCTTTTACTAACATGGCAATTACTGTAGATACTAACATGAAGTCAATGAACAAGTTATGTTATATAATACTGGTGGTCTTATTTGCCCATCTTTAATGAAACAGGTGATTTGGTCGCCTACGCCTTTTTGCCGTCACAAAAAAAGGCTACAGCACGCGATTGCGGCGGTTAAGCCGAAAGATATATATAAAAAAAAAATTTTTTGCATTACCAAAAACCGTGTTGATGCCTTTAACTCATTCATTCTATTCTTGTTATTAAGAAAACAACTCTTCAACACAAATACATACATACGTTATTGATTGAAATACTATTTCTCTATAAAAACTAATGCTGATTTCGTTTGCCCAAAAAAATGTTGTTCTTCCATGGTGCATAATGTGTTTGATGTTAAGCATTGTTTGCATTGTTCAACTTTGCGTTCAACTCAACGCAGGGTTGCACGGAAGAAAAGTTGAACACTGCTTTGCACTCAACTCTGTAAACGTGCATGTATTGCCTACTAATCTCTATCGGGCTCACGCATTNTCACTAAATTTCTGCACAATATAACCCCAAATGCACAAGTCCCAGGGATTACAGTTAGGTGACCTCGGGACTCATTTTTTACGATTACACTGTGCATGAAAATTTTCCCTTTTATTTTGAACAACCCGACGATCTACCTAGTAAAATAAATTCGGATACGCTGAAGTCAGTTGAGGTAATCATTTTTCTAGGTTAGGCAGGGACCGCAAATAACGATTATCCTTTGAAATTTCAACTCAAAAAATCACGCGGAAAGAGAAATGCTACGTGCATAAGGAGTAAACCAATATATTTCTTACTACCCGGAGTACCTTCAGCGGCACTGATTTTTATTTTTTAATTTTTACTTATAAAAATCAAGTTTAATCATTATATTTTGAGTGTTATTTTTTACTCAGAAAATAATCGTTATGTGTTAAGTTTTATTTTTTGCTCGGAAAATAATCGTTATTTCTTGAGTTTTATTTTTTGCTCAGAAAATAAAACTTAATTTTTGCGTATGCGTATGCGCAATCGTGAATAGAANTTTAAAGTTTAAAATTGGATTAATAATTAAGAAATATACACTTGTTTCTGCCCTTGTATCTTGCTCTCTGTATTTTCATTACCCACTCCACAGTGGCGTTAAAAGTTCAATGTAGCCGCCCCTATCTATTCACGCATGCGCATACGCATACGAAAAATTAAGTTTTATTTTCTGAGCAAAAAATAAAACTCAAGAAATAACGATTATTTTCCGAGCAAAAAATAAAACTTGAAACGTAACGATTATTTTCCGAGAAAAAAATAAAACTTAAAACCTAACCATTATTTTCCGAGCAAAAAATAAAACTCAAAACGTAACCATTATTTTCCGAGGAAAAAATTAAACTTAAAACGTAACCATTATTTTCCCAGCAAAAAATAAAACTTAAAACGTAACCATTATTTTCCGAGCAAAAAATAAAACTCAGTTAATAACGATTAAAAAGTGATTTTTATAATAAAACTTACAGTCCCTGNATCAGATTTTCATTTACTGTAAAAAGAAAATGATTGGAATTTCACTTTTTTCGATTTTGGTCGCTTGTAACACTAATAATTTTCTATAGGGTAGTTTAAGGAGCTTTTCGGCTAATTTTCATCAAAATCGGCAAAGTAATAGATTGTAGGTCTCTAGGTCGCTTATGTTGATTGGATAACTTTTAGCATTTTAATTTTTTGTACCAAAAGACAAGAAAATTGGCTTGGAAAATATTTTTTTTCTTAAGCGATTACCACAAGATTTGTAGAACAGTGTTATTGATATATTTAATGCTGGCCTTCATTTTCTCGTCATCCATTGTCCATAACCGTACAAAATTTAGAACGCATTGACTGGTTGAACCTTCAATACCAGCTTATTTAGTTATCAATTAGTTATCGACACTGCTTTCATTTCGATTAGGAAAAGTTAA
This sequence comes from Rhagoletis zephyria, assembly GCF_001687245.7. NCBI lineage: Eukaryota > Metazoa > Arthropoda > Insecta > Diptera > Tephritidae > Rhagoletis > Rhagoletis zephyria. The sequence goes on from NW_016169480.1 coordinate 14,769, forward strand.
TTTTAAAATATCGAAGAAAATGCGGGACAAAGACTTGGAAAAAATCAGTACATTTTGGGGGTTTTCTGTTTTGAAAAACTACGCAGGACAGACCGTTAAATAACAGTACGGTCCTGCAAAAAACAGAACGGATGGTCGCCGTAACTATGANGGGTTTCAAAGAAGTGTTTTCGAGAATTTTTGGTACTTTTTCCAGTTATTGTTATTCGTCATCATATCTCATGAAACGACCTACAGCTCGAAAGGTGTTGATGGGCCCTTTGCAAAAGTATCATCAGATTTTCATTTACTGTAAAAAGAAAATGATTGGAATTTCACTTTTTTCGATTTTGGTCGCTTGTAACACTAATAATTTTCTATAGGGTAGTTTAAGGAGCTTTTCGGCTAATTTTCATCAAAATCGGCAAAGTAATAGATTGTAGGTCTCTAGGTCGCTTATGTTGATTGGATAACTTTTAGCATTTTAATTTTTTGTACCAAAAGACAAGAAAATTGGCTTGGAAAATATTTTTTTTCTTAAGCGATTACCACAAGATTTGTAGAACAGTGTTATTGATATATTTAATGCTGGCCTTCATTTTCTCGTCATCCATTGTCCATAACCGTACAAAATTTAGAACGCATTGACTGGTTGAACCTTCAATACCAGCTTATTTAGTTATCAATTAGTTATCGACACTGCTTTCATTTCGATTAGGAAAAGTTAATTTTAAAATATCGAAGAAAATGCGGGACAAAGACTTGGAAAAAATCAGTACATTTTGGGGGTTTTCTGTTTTGAAAAACTACGCAGGACAGACCGTTAAATAACAGTACGGTCCTGCAAAAAACAGAACGGATGGTCGCCGTAACTATGACTAGTCATGTCGGCTGGGCTGGGTCCTTGCATTCACTCCTGTTCCCTGCGCCATAGCAGAGAGAAAAGTCATGCCTTGTCAAACATCCCAACAGACGAACACACAACAATTCAAAAATTCAAAAAAGACAGCTACAAAAAAAAACTGAAAAAGCAACGTTAAATTGAAATATCTAAAAAATAAAACTGAAAACCAAAGTAAACAAAAAATCGAACCAACTAAGAAACGAAAATGAACAAAACAAAATTAAAACAAGGCCGAATATAGGGCGCCACTGGTGGTGGTGGGACGCCCAGTGCTGACCCACCCTCGCCATGGCTACTGGCGAACCCTAATTTCAGTAGCCCCATTATTAAATCCCTAATGTGCCTTCCTAAGTAATTAAAGTAGTCAGCATTCCCATTTGATTACAAAATTTATTTATAATTCATTTTCTTATATCTATTCCCTAAGGCTAATCATCCTAATGCTAAGTCTCTTAAATCTAAGTAATTGGTTGTCTTAAGATTAAGTATGCTAAGTCAAAGGTAAGTATAGGTAAGAAAAAAAAAACAAGCCAAATCAATTTAAATTTAGGCTAAGTTAAAGTAGGTAGTGTATGTCGGTTTTTCAAAAGGTATCTTCAATAAAAGCAGGTAAGTAAAAGTAATTTAGACTAAGGTAAGTATAATACTAAGATAAAGTAGAATTCTCGTAGCGTTTAATTAAATTAAATAAATGCAAAGGTAAGTATACAATCGGTATAATTAAGGTAAGTCAAGCAGGTAAGTAAGGCCGATAAAAAAAATCAGGTAGGTAAGTCGGGTTGCTATATTTAGGAAAACGGGTCAAATCAGGTAAGTATTCCCCTCAGGGTAAGTATGAGTATCAAGGTAAGTCTAGTATGCTAAATACGGTAACTCAACTATACTTAAACTAAATAAAGTCTAGATAATTTTTCAGTTCTACTTTTCCTGTAGGTATATTTTTATTGGTTTGGATTTCGTCCAGGTATTTAAATATTTTCGTTAATCTCCTATTTCCTCTGGTATTTTTATTATTTTATTAGTATTATTATTAATGCCCCGACGGAAGAGAAGGATGAGGCGTCCAAGGATCTCTTCTATGAGCGCTTGGAACGTACATATGAGCGGTGCCCCCGACACGATGTCAAAATCGTGCTGGGCGATTTTAATGCCAAGGTGGGCAAGGAAGGGATCTTTGGCGCCACCGTCGGAAAATNCACTGTCGGAAAATTCAGCCTCCACGACGAAACGTCCGATAACGGACTGAGGCTGATCGACTTCGCCGAAACCCGAAATATGGTAATATGTAGTACTAGGTTCCAGCATAAGAATATCCACCAAGCTACATGGCTGTCTCCAGATCGAAAAACGAGAAACCAAATCGATCATGTTGTGATAGACGGAAGGCATGCTTCAAGCGTTTTGGACGTACGTACACTCCGAGGGCCAAACATCGACTCGGACCACTATCTTGTTGTAGCCAAGATACGCCCCCGCCTCTGTGCAGCAAAAAATGTGCGCCCAACAATGCAAGGAAAGCTTAACGTCGAAAAGCTGCAATCACAACAGACGGCCAATTTATTCGCCACTCGACTCACACACCTGCTCTCTGAGAGCACTCTTCAACAATCCAACGTATGCGAGCAGTGGAACCACATTCCCCTATCATTAAGTACCGCCGCCGAAGAAGTAGTTGGATTTCAGCGAGCCGGA
>NW_016169481.1:0-4324 GCF_001687245.7 Rhagoletis zephyria
CCTAGGCTTCAGCCTATGTTGCCTGTACGATAAATCCGCCACTGGGTAGATATTTTCCAGATTTAGGAGATTCTGTTCAAGTGGAAACCCTACCTGCGAGTTCATCTGTCATACAGTTGCTCTCTATGTCCCTATGACCAGGGATCTAAGTGAGGTGAAATCTGGGCCCTTACTCTGTAGTTCGTATCGAAAAGAAGTTCTATTCGAACGTATAATCTTTTATAGTACCCATCGTTCGAATTCGAACAAATTTACTATCAATTCGAATTACAGAGTATGGGCTTTGTTTTGCTAAGACATCTCCTTTAGGTGTATAGGTGGAAATGCAGCGTAATCTTTGTTTAAAAAGTGAAAGACTTCAGAGCTTTGTCTTCCATCAGAGTCTCTTCCCATCAATTCGGTTCCAAGATTCTCAGCTCTCTCTATGATAGTGTAAAACTTCAGCTTGGCATATGCTGCAGCAGTCTGGAAACTTAGAAGAGAGAAAACGCCTCTTCCAACCTTTTCGTCGAGTTACGAGCCAGGTGGTAACCCTCGAAAATTAATCGTTCTTTCGTTTGACATCCACACTGTTGTACTATTTCACTTAACTTTTCAACTCAATAGATTTTTAAATTTTGAAAAGGATGGGAACTCTCTCCGTGCCAAATTTCATTGAAATAATAGGTCCATTCAGCGTTCGAATTTAAATTATTACTTGGTAGGATTACAGCGCTCCTTGAATTCTTTATAGTTCTTCTACAAATATTATATACTTCAATTGACTTTTTATTGCTTACAACTGAAAATGCAGCCCCAATCATCAGGTATTCTCAGACACATGTAAAAAATCAAAAGGTTATACTAACTCGAATATCAAAAGCAAAAATTCGACTGTGTTTTTTTCTTTTTTTTTTGAAAAACTCCACCACAACATCGCAAAATAATTCTTAGCATTTCAACATTTAACAAGTATTTAATTACTCGCCACAAATATGGTGTCGAGTGCACCTTTGTACGTGTACGGCAAAGTATGCAATAAGCAACAACTCAACAAATCCACATGGATTCACGTACATATCTAATCGCTGATATGTGCCTAATTTTGGTCAGAAAATTTAGCAATAAGTCTATGAGATTTTTGACAAATATCGCACGTCATTCATCAAATGGTGACATTTTTTCCTGTCACTCGTACACACCATATAATCAGCTGAATTATTTTTGTTTAGTTTATGTATAGCCAAAATTGGTAGCTTAATCGATCTTTGTGTCAAACGAAAAGGTGAAAAAATGTTTGTAAAAAGTTATTTGTTTTTCAATTTTGTGAATTAAACCTAAGCAATGAGGGGAGAATCGATCAGGGCATTCCAGCAGGTAATACTACTACTTTCAAGACTTTTTCACGAATAATCAAACCTATTGATAGGCACAAAAGAGCCAGAGTTTACGCCAAGTAAGCTGTTGCTGCTTTAACAACTTTAAATTTTTTCAACCTTACTCCAATCAAGAACAAGGAATCACGTGTCTTTTATGATAGCCAAAGTGTATTTAAGGCTTTGACCATACCTGTAATCACTTCCAAAAGGGTTAGGCAATGCAATTTCGTTGTGATAATGTTGGTTAAGCTTCTCTGAACTGCGGAATTGTCTCGATTAGCTGGTAATCACACATCCGGACATTTGGCTAGGGGCGCCAAATACATATACGCAAAATATATATGGTCTTGAGTATTATATAAGGTCATTGAGCAGACAATACCTTTGGGCTTTTTGGCTAGCCTCATCTAGTGGTTTAAACTCTTGGCTGTAGTTAGTAAGCACACAAAAGGGTATATTCTTGCCTTGAAGAAAAAACATCTGGTGGGACATTTTTGGCAGCCTTTTTGGAACATATAGTATTTGTAGGGAAATGAAAAACTGAGCTATATTTCAGTTAAAAATCTATCCACTGAAAGTTCGCAAAATTTTAGGTTTTCCTAGATTCATCGAAAAATACGTAAAGCGGAAAAAGGGCGTGATTAAAAGATACCCATGATGATGTGATTTATTACCTAGCCTCGAAATGGTCCTGAGAAAGCTCCGAAATAATGCCGAAAAAATTCCGAACTGTTCCCGAAAACGCCGACAGTAAATATTAGTCAATTGAAAAATCAGCATGGCGAATGCATCGCAAATTGTGGATGGCTGAGGGCGGAAATGACTCTCAATTGTTTGCTGTAATATGAATACTATATTAAAGAAGCGAGTGAAGGAGCGGTTTAAGATAAAGAAGACGGTAAAGGCTAATATGAAAATAGAGATAAAAATAAAGATTTGTAAAGACAAAGTTATAGATGAAGATAAATTTTAAATTTTTAATATAAGGATAATGGTGAATATTTAGATGAACCCCAACATAAGGATAAAGATAAACATAAAACTAAGGATAAAGAGCAGATTAAAGATGAGAAAAAAATTATAAGGGCACACAAAAGGATAGAGTCAAAATTAAACATAGATAGAGGGTTAGATATATGTAAAGATAAAGAGACAAAGATAAGATAAAACTGAATATCAACAGGACAGTTCTGTCTAAGCTAATTGAAAGTCTTTGTAAGACAATTGAAAGACAGTATACGAGATAGTTTCAAGGATTTTGTTTATTCTAGTATGAAAGTCCTACAAAAAAAGCACCCTTACCTTGCCAAATATCATGGTGAAAAGCTCTTTTAACAGAAAGCACTTGTATACTCCAACAGTTGCAATGGCCGAGTGAGCAAAGCACTTAAGAGATCCGAGGCTTGAGCTTATAATTTTAATTTCATTCGACTATTAGAAACATGTTTTTTAATTAATTTTTAGAATTCATTGTTTTAAGAAAAATAGTTTTTATTTAATTGCAATTAATTTTTAGAAACTTATATTTTTTACTTCTTTTTTTCAATACAATTTTTTTTTAATTTATTTTTGTTTATTTTTAGATCTGATTGTTTTATTTATTGTTTTTTTTTTAATTTTTTCGATTTTTAAAAACTAATTGTTTTTTTTTTTTAATTTGATGTTAAAAATTATTTTCTTTTTATGTAATTTTATTTTAGAAGCTTTATTCAATCAAATATATACCTTTATTTTTTAATTTGAGGTTGGTTTTTTTTGTGATTAAAATTGCGCATTTTATGGCCTTATTCATTAAAAAACAAATCAGGTTTAAGGAGCCTTTAAGATCGCCAGGTCGCAGTGCACAACTCATTTTAATATCTATCTAAGAGCCTTATAAATTAACGCTTTCATGCATATTTCAATTCATAAACCCTTTTAAAGGCACTTTATTTTTTATGAATAAGTCTATTAGATTTTATTGTTTTAAAAGGAAATATTTTTTTAAATTCCATTTGAGTTTTAGGGACTTATTTTATTTTGTCTTTCTTTTTTATATTTTATTTAAATTTAATTTTCTTTAAATTTTTCGGACTCAATTTTAAGTTCGTTTTTAATTAAAATTATATATTTTTAATATTTTTATTGAAAAAGCAACGAAGTCTAAGCGGTAGAAGTTATAGCAGCTATTTCGGAGATCACCATATCTCCTCATCAGACTTCTTTTTTCTAGACTTCAGCAGGGAAATATTTTTTGATTTCTTTTAATTCTTAATAACTCTGTTTAATTTTTATATTTTATTGTCTTAAAAAGAAAATATTTTTTAAAATTTGATTGAAGTTTCAGGAACTTATTTTTTCTTGGTTTTTTTCAACAGAATTTTTGAAAATTTGATTAAAAAGTTTCCTTTTGGTTTTTTGATCTGAGTGTTTTAAAGAGGAATTCTTATAATTAAATTTTATAAAACTTATTTTTTTTTTTAATTTGCTGCTTGTTTTTTTTTTATTAAATTTGATTTGCATTTGCAGCTTATTTTTTTCAATTAAACTTTAAAACATTTTATTAAAAATTTTCCTTTGATTTGTATATCTGGTTGTTTTAAAAAGATTTTTTTTCTTTTTTAATTTTTAAAAACTTTTTTAATTTGCTGTTTGTTTTTTTATTTATATTTATATTTTTTAATTTATATTTATATTTACAAATTTAGAAAGAAAGATGAGTACTCGTAAAAATCAAAAATTCGACTCCAAGTAGCCTTAAAGAATTTCCACGAATCTCTAGTATACTTGCGTTAAATATTTGGATGAAAAAATGCGTGTTACAACAAAAACAGTTGCATTCAGAAGCAGCGAAGTGTTATTGAATTTATTTGTTTGTAGATTTATTTAGTTTTTATTTTTTTTTTAACCAGCCAATTGTCGCTGCTGTCATTTAAAATCACCTTCAGCACAACAAACGTTGAGGAATGCGTGGCAACAACAACAAC
>NW_016169481.1:4889-17341 GCF_001687245.7 Rhagoletis zephyria
CAGTATTGTATATTTTTCGAGCTCAAGGCCACATGAAAATCGAAACAAAATTTTTGATTTTACATTTGTTTGTAAAAAACAAATGTAAAATCAAAAATTTTGTTTCGATTTTCATGTGGCCTTGAGCTCGAAAAATATACAATACTGTGTAAAACGAACGGCCAATAAATAAAAAGATAAAAACTAAAAATTTAAAGAAAATTAAACTCAAAAAGTTCATTTAAAAATCAAAATATTATATAAAAGATTTTAAAAATTAAATGAAATGAAAGAAAAAATCTTTTTAAAACCTTAAAATCTGAAATTTAAAAAAGGAATAAATTCAAAAAAAAAGAAAAAAATAAGTTCGTTTACAATCTTACATTTAAAATAAAATTAAGTTACAACAAAAAATAAATAAATTAAAACAGAGAAATAAATAAAAGAAGTTCTTACAAATAAATTAAAATTAAGAAAACAGTTTAATTTTAAAACAATAAAATACAAAAAACTAAATTTAAAGAAAGAAACAAATGAATTAAAAAAAATAAGAAAAAATATGTTTCTAAAAAATAAATGTTCTTATAGTAAAAACCAAAGATCAAAACAAAATTTGATTCAAAAAAATTGAAGTTAAAAAAATAATAAAAAAAACTTTTTGAAACTTAAATGATCTTAAAACAAAGTCATTTTAAAAAAAATATTATCTTAAATTTACAACAAAATCAAATTAAAAAAGAAAAGTAACATAAATTAAAAAAAAAAATCAATAAGTTCCTTTAAAATAATATAATCTTAAATTTAAAAGAAAATTAAAGTACGAAAAAATTTTATTTAAAAAGTAAAATAAAATAAATTCCTAAAAATTAACTTAAATTAAGAAAATATTTTAATTTTACAACATTAAGATATAAAACTTTAATTGAAAAATGATAAAAAATAAAAAAAAATGAAATTTTTAAAAATTAAACGAAAAAAAAAATATTTTGTTTACAAAAAAAAATAATATCTAAAAAGTAAATTCAAAAAATATTAAAATTAGAAAATAAAATAAATTTCTAAAAATTAGGAGAATATATATTATAAATGGACATATTTATATATATATTTTTTAAAATAATACCATCTAAAAATTAAAAAGAAATTAAATAAAAAAAGAAAAAATAAATAAATTTAAAAAATACAAAAAAATTAATCTTCTGCTCAGGGACTTGAAACTCTGATCTCTCGAATATCACGCCAGCGCTATACTCACTCGGCCATAGCGGCTGTTGGAGATGCGCGAGCAAAGTGATGTACAAGTGCTTTCTGTCAATAGAGCTTTTCTCCATGCAAGTTGACAATTGAGCTTTTTTTTATAAGACGTTCTTGCCAGAATAAACAAAATCTTTCAACGTATCTTACCTACGGCCTTTCATTTGTCTTACAAAAGACTTTAAACTATCTTAGCCAGAATTGCCCAGTTACTGTTCTTATTGCCGCCGCTGCATTCACTCCAGCCGCTTGTTGCTTGCCCAGTTGTCGAAATGGTCAAAGGAATGCAACTTGTTTCGCATGCATGCGAATGCGGCATGCATTTGCGGTATGCCACAAACGCCCCGAATTGAATTGCTGTCATGACCAAAAAAACAAAAAAAAAACAACAACGAAAAAATGAACTGTTGAAAAATCGAATTACTAAAATCACTCACAAAAGCGGCGGCTTACGAAAAAAATTGTGCAAAAAGAACACTCGCCTCCAAAAAAGAAGCAAAATAAATGTCACTTACTGCTGCGCCGTACGCTACTATCTACCAGTTGCACTTCCAAAAAAGCTGCTTGATTTGTTAATTCGCCGGAACGTTTCGCTGTCTGCCTGCCTGCCTGTCTATCTGTCTGCCGCGAAGTCTCAACGTTCGCCTGCAAATTTCGGCGCTCACTGTCTTGTCTGGCTTCTGAATCTGCCTTTTGCTTCTGTTTTCTGACTTGTTGAATTACTGACTTTCGCACAAGACAGACAGACAGCCACGAAAATTCACGAAATCACAAATCAGTTGCCACATACTATCTGGTTGCTTGCTGTCTGTTGCACATCTTTTTGCATCCGATTTCGTTTTGTTTTTTGGGTGTTGGCTTGCGATCAGCGATTCAACACGTCAACAACCGAAATCTCCAAACAATTGACTACTGTTATTACAGGTACATACCCGCGTAGTCTGGTAAATTTATGCACATACAGATGTGGTCTGCTGCGGGCACGGAAGTTGGAAGTTTCGGTTGCTTTAGATGCTCCACCAAATTCTTTTTTAACTTCTGTGAGCTGTTGCAAAAAAATATTGTTTTTTTTTGTTATTTTGAGCGGCTAGTTTGCCTTGCTCTTGCTTGTCATCTTATCTAAAATTTGATATCAGCACCGCCTTTACGTCATTCATCTGTGTTCTTCAACGCTTTGACCTGTTTAAGTTGACTCTTGCTTAACACAAAGGAAGGTATTTACTGCTGCAAATGCGTGCAAATCTGCGATGAAACGGCGAATGGGGTTTCAAAGCGCGACTAGTTGTGCATTGGGTGGGCTCAGATTCTCAGTTCTATTAAGTATTATGACGGAGAGCGCCCTTCCAATCGACATTCCCAGACCAGCGAATCTAAAGGGTACGCAGTTTATTTGTCCTTTTCCCGGTCGGAATGCAACTTCAGAACTCTACCTGCGTATAGTCTCAAAGCGCAATTGTTCGGATATTCCCTGTCCAATGACTTTTGATAATTTTGGTAGCAGAATTAAGTATACGCATTACCTCCACTTGAGCTTCCATTACCCTCTGAATTAATGATCAATATCTCTACGAACTGTGCACCTAAAAACCGCTCTTTCGAATTTCCGCAGTTTTTAGCTGTCCGACTTTTTAGGACTGGCTCTCTAAAATTAGCCCTCCGCCAGTCCTAATCCCATGCTCTTGAGCTTCCTAACGACAGAGTTCATCGGAGATTCACAAATTATACAAATTGCGGCTCACAAGGCTGGGTTAGGTTAAAGGGACGTGTATGGTAATCCTAAAGACTAGATACCAAGGGTTACAATACTATGTCTAGTGACTGTAGTGTAAATACCATCGGTGATACACGGCAATGGTCCACAATGATTTCCAAAAGCCCTTTCAAACTTGAAGTAAGTTTCTAGACCTGTAATGGTTATATTTATCACAGTTACTGTGGCTATAGCTTCGATGATTACTCTGCTCTTAATACATGCTATTCAAGAACGCTTAGTGTGTTTTTTACTTCCGCCCGGACACCATGAATACTCCTTCAATGTCCAAAAAGCCAGGCGGTCTATATTCCTATATAACTATAAGTTTCTCGTCATCTAAAGTGACAGTCAGGCAGCTCTCAGCGCATTCTTTCCCATAAAATAAAATCATCATTGGTTCTGGAGTACATGGGCAGACTGAATGCTTTGGCGGAAAGCAATAAGACGTTCCTATTTTGGGTTCCGGCTTACAAAATTACGGAAAGAGACGACGTGGAAGGTATACATGGGTGGAAAGCAGATCGTTTTTGGAAAGGACCTCACACTAATAGAAAAGAGCTCAGAACAGTAGGAAGAACGAATAGTGAATGAAGTCATTAGGCAGCGCCCTGCAAAAGCTACTGAGGGCCAGGGATCGAAAATAACAGCCTTTCTCAAAATTCCAATTCAAAAAGTCAGACGAAAATCTGTATGATATTTGAATATAGCGGTGTGATGCTTGTTGGCTAGGTTAGGTTAGGCTGGAAAAGCCTATTGCGATACCGCTGGGCGAAGTCATTTGTTTCTATTCCGCCCTTAGTAACTGAACCACCGATCACGTTTTATATGACACAAAAAGTCGAAAACCGTTCGCCGAGCTCAGGTCGGCTAAACAATCTAAAAGGTGCATGTTGAAGAATTGGTTGCGTGTATTGGCCAGGGCGGGACAATGGCAGAAATAATATTCGATGTTCACAACCACCTCCTCGTCTCTGCAACTTTTGTGCAAAAATTAGAGTTTGATTTTAAGTCTCAACTCAACTCGGAAACATATCGATGAAAAAAATAACGTATACGCTGTGCAACAAAAAATTTCCTCCCGGCTAATAATGTTTCTATATGACCACGGAACTAGGGTTGCCAACCGTACGTTAATATATAGTATTGACCATTTTTTTGGTCTGCGTACTATATACTGTTGGAAGAAATATACTATGCAAAAATACTATAGTTATTCAGTTGTAGATATAAATATATGTATTTCAGTAATTTGTAAGAAAAAATTTCTATTAAAATTGATGAAATTTATACTGAAATTACTACTTAAAAAAATATCCTTTAACATAAAAGAGCATAGTAAGTTTATGAATAGAAACACAGATCAAAAATGGCAACATTTTTAAAAATACTGATAATGAATTATAAAATCGACTTTAAATTATTACATTTTTACTCTTAATTCCTGCAACTTCGGCATTCACAGAAAAAGTGGTTTTATTATGGATGTGAAATGGTGAGATGAGAGAAACAAAGCCACTAGCTCGCTAACAAAAAATTAACTTTTGATATATGTATATTAATTTAAATTTTATATATACAGCATATGTCACTTTCATAGTTAACAAAAAAATTGTTAAAAACTGCCAAAAGTGCAATGAAATATGTTAACAAAAAATATTTATATTTACTTGAAAAGCGTTTTTACTCTTTCGTTTAAACAAAATACTAGGTATATATATTTAAAGTGTACTATATTTTTTCAGATTATTTTTTATAGCATTTAATAATACTTTAGTGTGTACATATCTGATAAAGTAATTTAAGATACGTCGAAAAAAGCTCGATGCAAAAAAAAAATAAGTCAAAAAATTTATTTTCTGCTTGAAAGAAGTTCATAATTCGAGGGGTAGAAATAAAAGAACGGCCTTAATTCGACCAGTGTTATATATACTCCTTTTGTTTATCCAAAAGTTATATTTTTTTTTTTATAAAAGTCTACTTCATATTACACATAATTAGCTGCATATGTATAAATGAGCACTTCTCTGACGTGACTTAACTTTTTTTTTTAATTTTCTTTTTGATGCAGAAATATTCCCAGAGCATCTAGATGCATTTCTGCGTCAAAAAGAAAATTTTGAAAAAAATGTCGCTTACGTTATTTTGGGGGTTAGGGCTCGATATGGTTAATTCTAAAATTTATTTTAAAAAATTCAGTGCAATGTAAAACAAAGGTATGGGTATTTTTTATTTGGTTCACAAGGACGAATAGGAATTGAAAATGCCCCTTTAATCTATTTTATTTTTTTAAGCTAATAAAGTTAGTCGAACATATAACTAAAAAAAAAAAAATTGAAAAATTTCAAGGATATTCAAAGATAAAATTATAAAAGAGTATTTTCAATAGCTACCCGTCCCGAATATATTGATTTTTTTTGTGCAAAATTACCTGCCGCAAAGTATTGTATGTATATTGAGCTACACATTTATAAAAAAAAAAATAAATATTAAATAAACAAAAGAAATATAGCCAAAACTGGTCAACATAAAGCGTTTCTATTATTGCCATCAGTGTAAATTAAAATTTTTGAAAACCCTAGGGATTAACATTCCTAGCTCCACTACTATAGAAATAATTTTTGAATTAAAAAATCGGGTATAGTTTGATTGTATTGGAAACCGTATTTATAAAAAAGTTATTTGCAAATATCTCGCTAGGAAAATGCCTTGGGGGATATGTTACCCCCTGGTCATGGAATTATTGTTGTTCGATCCTAGGTTGGAGCGACGACCAACAAATTTTTTTGTTTTGATTATTTATTTGGTTTTATTTAATTTTTATATTTTATTTTGCTTTATCTTATTTTCTCTTTTTTAATTTTATTTCACATTAGTTATTTTCTGTTAAGGCACAATTTTGATCAGACCAACTGCGCCGTTAATCCGGATCAACGTTGCCTTTGTTATTGCCAGCTTTCGCTAGTTCCCTGTCAAAGAACTTTGACTCTTCTTTTGTTCTATTTGTATTGTATCTCAACTGGCATCACGTTGAAACGTAATATGCATTAAAAAAAAGTCCCCTTATACCAATAGCTGTATATATTTTTATGTGCACACGTCCAAATTTTCTAAGTTTTTTTTTCCTTTTGCTTTAGCTGTGTTAGTACAGTTGGTATATCAAGCAGTCGGAGTTTCTATATTTAATATTTATCTAAGGGCCGTTTTCTAATGTAAGCAGTAAAGTTGCCTTTACTAACAGGGCAGATAAATTGTTCCTCACTTTAAAGTGTTTTCGTTCTCTTACCTTGCCGGTAAAAATAAATTTGTTATTCCGTATAGTGAAACTTCACTACATTTCCGAGAGTGAAACTTCACTACATTCGTCATAAAATATCAAAGGTTGGCAACGCAACATAAGCAAATATAGAGCAGGAGCAACTGTTAGCAAAAACCAAAACCTTGGTTGAAATATCTAATATATCTGACTCATGAACCAAAACCAAACCAAAATTTAAAGTTGGGTACAAATTTTAAAGGTTGCATCGGGTGAGCAACAGTTTATCGATTCGAGAAATTGATGCGCTGATGAGAAAACGAAAACTCGTATATCGAGACGATAAAGTGGCCGGTAAACTAAAGGTTAGATGAGAAAACGGCCCTAAGAAGAAGAAAAACAAAAGAAAAGCAGTCTCACAAGAGTAAACAACTAGCGAAAATCATAGGGGCCATAGACAAAATATTTAAGCTACGAGACTTTTCTCACGTATCACAAATAATATTTGCTACACGGGCGCTCTAGCCGAGTGTATTTGTGCGTGTCCAAAGAGCTTTTATACTTTGGTTCAAAATTTAGAATATAAAATGAACCTATATTTAAGCGAAACTGCTCTCTGATTATACTCTATATACTATGTATATAATTATTAACTACACTGAGAGAAAAATCAACCAAAAATTGGTTAATATTACCAAATTCAAACTTGAAATGGAATCAACGTGATTATTGGTTAACAATACCTTGGTTGATATTTTCAACAATTATTTGGTAATATTAACCACGATTTCTTTTACATTAACCAAACTTTTGGTTGGCGATTTTTCGTTTGAATACGCTTATGTTCTGCACTTCAAAGATGCTTTTTCATAACTCGGAGATACAAAACAAAAATTTTTGTTATCCATAGGAGTACATATATCATATCAAGTAGTACATTCAAGCAATTAGACTAAGGCACGGTGCACATTAGAGCGATACGATATGCGGTACGATACGAAAGCGACATGAACATAATGAGTGCGTGTAAATTGGTAGGAAGCGATGAAAACTGTGCACACTTGCACGACAGCGATACTGCTGCGACATAATATCGCATGTCGTATCGGCCGTGCGACACGGTTTGCTATTACATCGCACATGGTATCGCGTGTCGCATCGCATGTCGTATCGGCCTAGTGTGCACCGTGCCTAACTGTTAGAGGATACTTTTGGGCTCATAAACAGTGCGCATATTGACCTCATAGCCATTGAATGCGACCCTGGCAATTAGTCGATACAAAACAAATATAATTTTGCAAGTATGAATGTACTTAAACTGAAACTTCCAGCTGCGCACGTCACATGATACCACTCAGTAGTGCTGAACAATGTGTACACACATCTGTATTTGCATAAGCTAATATTTTCGTTTAAATATTTTGTGTCACATTTATTAGAAGTCTGTCTAAATAATTAAAATTTGCAGCAAATATTTGTGGCTTTATGTCTGGTAACTCTCTCCAACCTCTCCGCGGACACACATTCCGGCATTACTTTACCAAAAACGCAAATTCATCTACATAGATGGCTTCATAATAGTAAACTGTTTCAGTATTGGCATCTGTATTAGAAAACCTTTCCATAGCTCTACTATTAGGAAGCAGACGAAAAGGATTTTTTTTTCAAAGAAACGGATTTCAAATAAAGGAAGAATTGGAGCAAGCGTATCGCGGAGTGTATGTAGCAAAGTTAAATTAGTGCTGCGTCGGGCACGGAGGGCCTTTCGCAAGAGATCAGAAAAAATCCTCTTAAGGCCGACTGGGAAGCTTTAAGTTAAATAATTTAAAAACTAATTCAGTGGGTACCGTCTAGTGAAAGACGGCGTAAGTGAAGTCCACGCAGGCCAAGCTCAGTAAGGTACAAGGACTGGCCTGCGTGGGCGTCGAGGTGCTTCTAGACCTGCTTCTTCTACAAAATGTTATCAAGAAAGAGGCTCTACTGGTTACAGCGAAGCTTATCTCAGTGTACAATGTAGAGGACAAGAGGCTTTAGACCCTTCCACCCTCAGGGTTATAGAACAAGAAGCCGAGCTGCGCATTAGCGGACCTGTGCCTTGCGAGGTTTAACTTTACACAAAACTTCAAGGTATTTTTCCCCCGACGGGAGCAACTCTGACAACGAACGACCTAAGCCCCGGAAGGACAGCCACTGCTGTCATACTGATGGCTCCAAGACCGACCGGCGTCGGAGCAGGCGTTTACGGCATTCAACCCAGTCGACTCCTTTTCACCAGCATGGGGCAAGATAACGCTGTCTTTCAGGCCGAAGCCAGCGAGGGCGGTCCTCACTCTTAAAGCTCACGAGGTCACCTCAAAGTTAATGTGGCACTGTCTTTTACTACTTATCGCCTCCAGGAAACGGTTATACCTCACTGCGTACCGGGACACAGTGGACTCATGGGAAAGAAGGGGCCGATATTCTCGCCAGAAAAGCGGCTGCACAGGGATTCATAGGCCCCAGCCCTATACTGGTCTGCCATGGAGCTCTGTCAGGCGAAACTACTACATCTGGATGAAGAACAGAACGGAACATTATTAGATAAATACGGAAGATAACAGACAGGCTAAGTCTTTCATTTCGTATATATCAACAAGGATAGTTCTTCTAACCTAAACTAACCTTGATATACTCAAACGATGCATCAGAGGATGACTTATAAAAAGATGGCAGAGTTAAACTCAAAGGAGGGAGAATATAGAAAGAATAGTGGATTTGACCATATTCCGTGAACTCGAACACTATTTGCCTAATCCTCCTCAGGTCGAATTGGACCCTTAAGCAATGATGTGGGTGGATCCGTTGGCTAATAAGAAAACTTTTTGGTACACAAGTCCACATTCTGTGAGGACTTACTCATTTCCCAAACTTTCTCCCACAGCTACCACTGATCAGCGCTCATCGCCATTGAATTATTTTATAAATAATTTTCCTCGCTTACAAATCATTGACCCCCCCGGCCTTTTTGCAAGCGCTTATTTCTTTACTTCGCGTTGCTTATTTTTCGATTGTCAAAATCAATTTAGTGTTTTTTGACGTGTGAATTGACAACAGTCAACAGGCTTGTAACAAACCACCATTCGAGGAGAGTAACAGCCAAAGTAGCATAGCAGCAAAAACGCAGCGAAAGCTTTAGACATCCACAGCAGCGGGGTTAGGGGGATGTGCTACACCAAGCCGTCGTGTAGAATTCTCAAAGATTGCAATTGACAATTTGAAAAATTTTAAATTGCAATGCGTAAATTGGTAGCTACTTTACAGTAGCTGCGTTGCATTGCCAGCCGTAGTTTAACCCTTGGCAGCATTATTGATTACATATGTAGCTACACAACATACATAGACGGCAGATCAATTGCGTGCACGTTGATCTAACTATATAGCGATCGCTGATGTGTTAACCTCTGTTGTTGTCGCCGAATGGCCACCGTCCACCGTCCGCCATCCGTCGTTCGTCTTTCGCTCGATTGTTGCCAATCAACGCCAAATGCGCGTAGAACATGAAATACTAAAATTGCTGAAATTTTTGCGCCGCATTGTACACCCCAAATTAAAGGTGGAGAAAAGAACAAACGCGCACGGCACAAACGCGTGCACACTGCAGTCAGTCATTGGATTGGACGGACCAATGGAAGCCATGGCGCGGCACCATCATTCGCACGGAGCAGCAGTGCTGGGGGCGGCGGTCGCGTCGTGTGTTCAATATCAGCAGCGATCGCAATCCCACATAGTTAAGTGCGACGACACACCGCGATCGAAATGTGCGCGTTGCGGCGCGCCAACACCGAAAAAGGATGCAAGCGATGCCAACTACCATAAAAATATGCAATCAACCGGCCCAGATTGATCGCGTTGATATTCCGAGAAACTGCCAAACTAACCGGCGCATAAATTTAGCGAATGCGAGAAATCAAAAAGCGCAGACGAAAAATGAAACGTTCGATTGTGTTTTGTTTTTTTCTTTGTTCTTCCTTTGCGCACGCATACTTAACTGGCAGCACAAAGAAAAAACAATGAAGCAAAAAAAAAAAAAGAAAAATATTTAACCAAAATAAAGAGTAATAAAAATAAAATGAAAAAAGGGTGAAAGGAAACAATGAATGCACGGCTGAAGTGCGCCATGCGCCATACGCATGTGTGGATTTATTGCTTACAAGTGGCTGTTGCGGCGGCGGCGGTGACGGCGGCTGCGCAATCGACCACATCAGGATCAGCTACCGCGGCGGCATGCACCAAATGGTTATTCGTTCAACTGTCGCTTCGTTGTTGAAAAGGGCAGTGGCGCAACNGGCACAATAAACACACTGGATGACCGACATGGAAGGAAAAGACAAGTCACGACCGTAATCGCTGATGGCTTGGTGGTAGGTAGTTGACGCTGGAGGCGCTGAACCACTCAGCAACGCATAAAATACGAACGAAGGTCGATCTGGTGGTAGGATGGAAGGAAAGGAAGATGCAAAGCGGAAGGCATAACAGGCGCGGTAGTTGGGTAGTAAAAGTTCATTTTATTTTAAAGTGCGACCGAAGGCCTCACATAAACTGTGGATAAAGGAGGGCTGCAAGCCGCTCCAAAAATTGATGCATTGTGGTTCAGTGGTTAGAAAAAAGTCCTGAATACCAAGCACTTATGAGATTTTATGTGTAAACATCGGTTTAGAAATTAAACAGTAATTAATTTTTTTTTTAATTATTTTGTCAGGACGACTTTTTCATAACCACTTCGGGGAAAAGTCCAGTTCCATTTCTGGATCGTTTCGTGACTAGTTTAGAACCACGCCGAAATAGTCCTAAACTAATCCCAAAAATTGTTCTGAAGTGGTTTTGGAAACGGTCCCGAAATGGTCCGTTGCCAGCCCCGGAATGCTCCTGAAATAGGCCTCAACTAGGCCAGGAGTGGTCCTGAGCCGTGTGTGTGAACAAGTCCCGAAATGAACTCGTACTTGTCCCGAAATAGCCCTGGAATAGGAATAAAGTAGTATCAAATGGTCCAGAACAGCGGAACAGCTCCGAAATGGTCCTGAACCCTATCTTAATATGCGCAAATTTAAACAAAAATTTTTTAGAGTGTATTCCCGCAAAAACGGTACCGAATTAGCCCCAAAATGGTCCTGAAAAAGTTCTAACAGGTCCCGAAACGGTTAAAACACTCGTGAACTTGTCCCGAAAAGATCTCGAACAAGTCTTGAAACGGCTCAGAAATGAACCCGAATTTGTCCGGAAATGAATCCGAAATAGCGCTGTAGTAGGTAGGCCCAAACTAGTTCGGGGTATAGTTCTGAACTAGTTAGTCTCAGCATGGCTTTGAACTAGTCCGAAAATAGTCGCCGAAGTAATCCCGACAAAGTCCCGAAATAGTTCTGGGATAGTCTTGAATAGGTCCCCGAAAGGATCTCGAAATAGTCCTCAACTAGTCGTGAACTAATCCTGAAATGGTCCGGAAATAGCCCTGAACTAGGCTAGAAATGTTCATTTGTATACACAAGAAGCAATTGCCAATTTTCTGCTGGGTTAACGCAAATTTTACCCTTACGGAGAACTACATACTTACCTTTTTTTTAACCGACTTCCAAAAAAGGTGGAGGTTATCAGTTCGTCGGAATATTTTTATTTTTNTATGTATGTTACCGCATAACTTTGCACCACGTCAACCGATTTCAATAATTCTTTTTGGAAAGGTAGTGTCTCAGAGGTGGTCCCATACTAATTTGGTTTAGATCCGATCATTGGATCATGAAATATATAGATAGATATATATATTTTTTTTTAAGTCGGTTTTTTTTCTTGTTAAAAATTACTTGTTTTGTTCAAAAATCCCTCAAAACAAATAAGTATAACTATAAAAAATTAAATTAAACTAAATTGCATTAAATATAATATAATTTAATGCAATCAAACGTAATTAAACTAACTTTATGTTACCACTGAAAAAAAAAGTGTTATTTTTTAAAAAACATTATTNAAAAATCCCTCAAAACAAATAAGTATAACTATAAAAAATTAAATTAAACTAAATTGCATTAAATATAATATAATTTAATGCAATCAAACGTAATTAAACTAACTTTATGTTACCACTGAAAAAAAAAATGTTATTTTTTAAAAAACATTATTCCCCCAAAGATTAAATGTTTTTCCGATCCTTAAAAAGCACTTTTTTCTAAAACGAAAATTTTT
>NW_016169482.1:0-7781 GCF_001687245.7 Rhagoletis zephyria
TAAAGTGTTTAAATTTACTTTGATCTTCGTTTTTGCCTGTACCTCTAGGCATCTTTGTTTTTGTTTTTATTCTCAAACCGCTAAACCGCTGAGAACTATTTCCATGTGCATTATTCCCCTTGAATTTAACAATTTGCTCCCAACCAACCAACTGCCGCTAAAGAAGTTTCACTTCATAAATTCAAGAAATGTTCTTACCCTTTTAGTTACCCTAATTCTTATGTATCTGTCATTGTCTTCATTTTCGTCTTTATCTTCACTTTTGCCTTCTTTTTTTTGACTTCATCGTTATCATTTATTTCTTCATCTTCATATTTATCTTTATTTCAAAGCTTAATTTCAAATGTGTAGTGAAACAACAGGCGAAACATGTCAAATTGAACATGTTGCAGTAACATGTATACACAATTCGAAAATGTTTAAACGACGGTTTTGGCCGTAATTTTCAACCAATTGTGAAACCATAAAAACTCTGCTCATCTACGGAAAAATGCCTTTCCAACGGTGTTCTTGGTTTTGAAATCGGTTCGGTAGAATCGCCAAACGAACGGAGACAAAATTTATGTTAGCGTATTAATATATAGATTACAACCTTCGAGCCGTTAACTAATATACCGCCGGACAAAACTTTCGCTAAGTTTCCCCTTAACGTCAGTTATTGTCCGGCGGTCCAAACCAGGGTTTTTGCGAATATTTTTCCGAAATAAAACTCCTTTCCGCATAAGAAACAAACCGCCTGTCCAAATTAAACAAATTTTGTATCATATGAAAGAGCACTGAAATAGCTTTTAAACAGAAATAGCGAACGTCCTCTATTTATATTTTTTATAATTTATTACTAAAGAAATGCATATACCTGACACAAGATTTGTTTTATGGTAATTAATTAAAATTTTTTATTGAAATATTTTCCATTATGTGGCATTCTTCGTTTAGACATGTCAGTTTTAAAGCTATTTAAATCCTCTTTCATTTGAAACCAAACTGTTTTAATTTGATAAGCGGTTTTTTTATTATCCGGAAAGTACTTTTATTTCGGAATAATATTCGCAACAACCCTGGTCCAAACTAAAAAACCGCAAATTGTTAACGACACTTCTTTTCTGGGGATTATAGTGCGAAGACATCAGCTACCAAGCCACATCATATTTACCGAGGTAAATCACTTGTAGAAAACCAAATTAAGTTTTATAACGAGTATCGAATCATTAATATTAAAAGCACTTGACTAAAACCAAGTTTATTTGTCCTTTTCTTCACAATTCAACATTAGTGTGACTATCTTGCGCAATCGACTTCAGCCGCAATACAGCCACATTGGTGTTTTCAAATTGACATTGTGAAATATATGCTTTCCATGTACGCGTGGTATTCTGGCTTTTGGTATAAAATAGAACATCCAAAGGTTAATAAAGTCAACCCAATAACTCAATATTGGTAAATTTGCACATTCAGCTTCTGGCATAAGGGTGACGATATGTATTTTCTTCAAATTTATTAATTTTTTATACGCCTGTCCTACATATCTTCTCAGTAAGAAAATAGTAGTCGTATTTCGACACCTGAATGGAAGATTGACCTACCTCGGTAGCCAGTTCGGAAATGGCCTATATCAGAAAACTTTTCAAGAACGCCCTACTTCGGAATTTGACTATTTCAGAATTTTATTGAAAAACACCCTATCCCAGAATTTGGTTTAAGGAGGCCCTATTTCTGAATTTGGTACAAAAACGCCCTCTCTCAAATGAAAATGTATTGAAAATGTGCTGAGAACCGAATTCTGCGATAAGGCGTTCTGAAAAGTTTCCTGAAATAGGTCGTTTTCGAACTGGCTGTCGAGATAGGTCGATCGTCGATTTCCTGTTAATATTCCTCTATTTGTATGAAAACAAGTCAAAAAATTTAAGTTTAGTACTCCACTCTACTTATTAAATAAACTAAATTTAT
The DNA here is from genome assembly GCF_001687245.7 of Rhagoletis zephyria. Lineage (NCBI taxonomy): Eukaryota > Metazoa > Arthropoda > Insecta > Diptera > Tephritidae > Rhagoletis > Rhagoletis zephyria. The sequence continues at coordinate 1,948 of NW_016169482.1, forward strand.
ATTTGGCTGTTAGTTAAGATTGTCTTTTCAAATGGAACCATTTAGTTTACACTTATGCATTAATAAGGATTAGTTAATCAAGTACATTAAAATTTTGAAATACAATTGTCGAGGAATTTTTTTATATGTCATATGTTATTTCGGTTTTTGCCATATGCATTATTTCGGTTTTCAACCGAAACTGTGCATGTATGCATTACTTCGTTTGTTTTCATATGCATTATTTCGCTTTTAAAACGAAAGTTTGCATATGCATAAATTCGGTATTTTCTCATATGCATTATTTCGGTTTTCAATCGAAACTGTGCATGTATGCATTACTTCGTTTTTTTTTTCATATGCATTATTTCGCTTTTAAAACGGAAGTATGCATAAGCATAAATTCGGTATATTCTCACATGCATTATTTCGGTTGTTGTTGTATGCGTTATTTGAGTTTTCTAACGAAAGTGTGCACTTAGTAAGGGTTATAATCCTTAAGCGCGGCCGAAAGCCGCCTACGCAGAAAGAAGTTCTGTACAAAAATTCTTCCGCACCTCTTTTCCGGCACCACAGAAAGGAAAATTCTACTTAGTAAGGGTTATAATCCCTACGCCTACGCAAAAGTACTTACGCCCCCTTTTCCGCAACACAGAAAGGAGAATTCTATTTAGTAGACCGAAGGCCGCCTACACAAAAGAAGTTCTGCGCAAAAATACTTCCGCCTACCCTTTTCCGGCAACACAGAAAGGAAAATTCTACTTTGTAAGGGTTATAAACCTAAGCGCGGCCGAAGGCCACCTAAGCAGAAAAAAGTTCTGCGCAAAATACTTCCGCAACCTTTTCCCGGCAACACAGAAAGGAGAATTCTACTTAGTAAGGGTTATAATCCCTAAGCGCGGCCGAAGTCCGCCTACACAAAAAGAAGTTCAGCGCATAAATACTTCCGCCCCATTTTCCGGCAACACAGAAAGGAGAATTCTACTTAGTAAGGGTAATAACCCCTTAGCGCGGCCGAAGGACGCCTACGCATAAAGAAGTTCTGCGAAAAAATACTTCCGCCCCCCTTTTCCGGCAACACAAAAAGGAGAGTTCTATTTAGTAAGGATTATAGTCCCTAAGCGCGGCCGAAGGCCGCCTACGCAGGAAGAAGTTCGTTCTCATGTATGCACTATTTCGGTTTTTGTCATATGCATTATTTCTGCTTTGAGTCGAAACTGTGCATGTATGCATTACTTCTGTTTTTGTCATATGCATTATTTAGATTTTCAAACGAAAGTGTGCATATGCACAATTTCAGTTTTTATACCCGAGCGCACTTGTGCACAGGGGAATATTAACTTTGTTCACATAACGGTTGTTTGTAACAGANTAGATTTTCAAACGAAAGTGTGCATATGCACAATTTCAGTTTTTATACCCGAGCGCACTTGTGCACAGGGGAATATTAACTTTGTTCACATAACGGTTGTTTGTAACAGACAAAACGAATGGAGATAGATATAGACAAATGTATACATAAATGCTCAGAATGAATAGAGATGTCGATTAAGCCATGTCTGTCTGTCCGTATGTCCGTCCGTCCGTGTACACGATAACTCGGGAAAAAATTGGGATATCTCAACGGAATTTGGTACGAAGATTTCCATTTATCCAAGGTAGGTTGGTATTGAAAATGGGCGAAATCGGACTGTAATCACGCCCACTTCCAATATAACGGTAATGTTCAGAAATACGAAAACGTGATATTTTAGTAACTACTCAAGATTATTCAAATCAAATTATCAAAATTGATATTTACAATAAATTTTAGACGAAAAATAAGAATATTATACATTTTTGGAAAACGGGCGTAGCCACGCCCACTTAATTTCTTCCAAACTTGGCACAGTTGTTGGCCTTGGTACAGCATAAAAAATGGCCGAAAATTTTTAAAATCGGACAATAACCACGCCCACATCCCATATAACGGTAATTTAGAGAAATACAAATCTTCGACAAATCAGTAAATATTAAAGCTAATTTATTCAAAATTGATGTTTGCAATAACTCTTTGGCACAAAATACGTTTATGATAAAAATTTGGAAAATGGGCGTGGCACCGCCCACTTATGATCACATATATTTATCTCTGTAACCGTTCTACCAATTTGTACCAAACTCGGTATGGTTATTGTGCTTGCCACATGAAAGAAAAACGTTGAAAATTATTGAAATCGGACTAAAATTACGGCCACTTTTCATATAAAGGTAAATTTCAGAAATGCTTGAAACTTCGATATTTGGAAGTTTTGGACGCTAATTTACTCAAAATTGATACACCCCGGCTTACGATGTAGCGGTAGCTTTCGGAATGGTGAAAAACATATATTTAATACTTGTGCCGGGTATTTAATGTTCGGCTGCGCCCGAACTTAGACTTTCTTACTTGTTCTAATATTCATTATTGCGGGTTTCAACCGCTGTGCGGCGACTAAACAGAATAAAGACAATTCTTGATGAATGCCTACAAATAAAATTGTAAGACAGTTAAGATATTTAGTCTGAGACTGGTCTACGTATATTGGATTTCTGTGGACCAATGCTACACCCCCATTTTGAAGTTGGCACCAACTATACTATGTAAACAGATTTAAGGACGATTCACCATCGTACCATCGGACCATTGTTGCCGCAAGAACTTTTTCACGGACATGACGCTTTCGTTAGGTTATCTAAGACGGCAATGGAAGATATGCCTCCTGACGACCACAAAAACAAACGTGAGCGTGAATTATTGGTGAAAGCGTTGGACCAAATTGTAGTGTGCCTGACATACATCAAACACTTGTGGCTCATATTGCTGAGTCGGCGTATTTGTTGTGACGATCGAGTGTGGATTGATGCAGAACACTCGTAATGGCTTGCACTGTGGCTTGACGTGAAGCACCACATGAGGCACAATTAACGCTTGCTATTACAAACGCAAGATCGGGTGACGAGCGATATGGGTCAGCGCATACAACATGAGTACCCAAAGTAAATAAAGAATGCATGTAAATAAGGGGAAATAGCTTAGGGAGTAACCAAGCAATGTGATTGGTTACTCATAGTAAATAAGATATTTAATAACTAAACTATTGTAATAGATTGTAAGCAAGTTGTAATATATATATCGGCGATGAGCCAAGGAATAAACGTTCTTTCACTCAACTCCAATTGACGTGTTTGAATCATAAACAGGCGTTATACGCTTGAGCAAATCAGTCGGAGGGCTTAGAATAATACTCAAACTATTACAAATTATAAACAAACATTACATGGCGATCCTGCCTACCTTTCAGGGAACAAGTCTGATAGGTTTTGAAAGAAAAACGTAGGTCCTGATGATCATTACATTACATTACAGAGGCGAAAAGAGTCTAACTAATGACGACGCACGGTTTAAACGAAATTAACAAAATGGAATGTTTTCATGCTTCTTTGGAAACTGTAAATAATGCTTAGAGGAATATTTTCCTTTGCTAGAGGGATATTTAAAAGTATAAATATGAATATTTTGCTATCCTGATTCCCACTCTTCCAATTCATTTAAATTCTGCACTAGGAAATAGATTTCCCTTTTGCATACATGTTCATCTGCATTACATAGCAACAAACTGAGGAAAGATGGGTGTCACCCAAACAAAGGAGGAAATTGTTAATAACAACAACAATGCAGCCGCAGCAGTAGCATCCGCATCACAGCAGTTTCATACACCTACACAAATAATATATGTAATCGCAATAATTTTACTAAGTTTAGTACTATTATATCGAAATGCGCATTATAAAAAATATATAAAGAAACATGCGTATAAGAGCGTAAACAATAATGTATGAATCAATTTTACAATAAATGTTACATTAGATATTAACATGCTAAATGCAACAAATATATATGATGGCACTAAAGCCTAGGATCTTAAAAATATTACATACATCAGTAAATTATTAAGCAGAATTTGTAAAGGGGTATATGGAGTTAAATAATTTAAATAAACTTTTAGCGTAACTAAAAAAGACACCCGTAAGAAAGTACACAAGGGTGTATAGGAAAAAAAGCGATACTTATCTGATGCATGGTTAAGAATACTCGAAGATGCGCCTAGTGATGAGGTCGAAGGGTTAAAAGAAAAATATGACGGGTTATCCAAAGAGATAGGAAAGTTTCTGGTAATCAAAGAGGAGACCGCTGAAAAAAAAATGTATCATGACAGAATTTAATTTGGTATAAGCCTCAAAGATAATACCGCGGGGAATAAAAAGATTTAAATAACTTTTGAGGCTACATAGAATTCTATAGCGAAACTTTAAGAGATGATGCTCAAAGACAAATGCGAGTAAAATTCATATTAATGACCAAGATAGCTGAAAAAGTAAAAAACAAATTAATAGCAGAACAGACACCGACTGACCTACCAACACTAAAGAGAGTTTTACAAGAGCATATAAGCCCAACAATACATCAACGAAATTACATGCAGATATTGCCAGGTGCTATCAAGGCACGCAATCAGTCGAGGCTTATGCGATACGCACGGAAAGTTTATTAGCTGCATTAAGTGAACTACAGTTGGCAGATGAAGGTACTGAACACAGGGAGATTATAGTGAAGCTCAATGATCAAATAGGTCTATCAGCTTTCAAAAAAGGCTTGTCTGAGCCTTACAAGCCAGTGGTAGCAGCAGCTAGGCCAGTCAAGTTGGCAGAAGCAATACAGGTGGCCAATGAAGTCAGTCCAGTAAGGTGCACGCAAGTTCTGTACGCAAACAGAAGCAGGAACAGTTTCAATAGGAATTTCAATGAGAATAAAACGTTATTAATTCCCACCGACAAATTACCTGCAATAGAAAAGAGAATAACAAAAGAAGTGTATTAACATTAAGAAAACAGAAATGGTAGAAGGGGTAACGGTGAACTTACCTGTAATTCTTTTGATGACCGGATTCGATCCAGCTGAGAGTATTTCTAATAATCCTGACTCCCACTTTTTTAAAATAATTTTTTTATTTCCTGTTTTACTCTTGTCGCATTTTCCTTTTACACGGCACNCCGACAAATTACCTGCAATAGAAAAGAGAATAACAAAAGAAATGTATTAACATTAAGAAAACAAAAATGGTAGAAGGGGTAACGGTGAACTTACTTGTAATTCTTTTGATGACCGGATTCGATCCAGCTGAGAGTATTTCTAATAATTCTGACTCCCACTTTTTTAAAATTATTTTTTTATTTCCTGTTTTATTCTTGTCGCTTTTTCCTTTTACACGGCACTTCATATTAGCAATTTTCTTGACAACATTTTTCTCATTTATTTCTATACCCGTTTTTTCTTTAAATTCATAACTAATTTTTGCAATTATTTCTTCTTTTTTTTCTAACACTAGGGAGTTGACTTTTTTCTAACAGAAACTTGTATTTCTTTAGATAATTAACTATAAAAATTGACAAGGATTCATTTAAATAACAATTTAAATTTTCACTCTCGCTTTCCGAACTCATGTTTGCTACTAAACAAACAAGCGGTATGATCTCAGTTATCTCAAGTTCATGGCATTTGCTTNGTATTTCTTTAGATAATGAACTATAAAAATTGACAAGGATTCATTTAAATCACAATTTAAATTTTCACTCTCGCTTTCCGAACTCATGTTTGCTACTAATCAAACAAGCGGTATCATCTCAGTTATCTCAAGTTCATGGCATTTGCTTAATCTCATTTTTATGCATACGAAAACGAGTAGGAGCTCAATCTGTTTGCTTGGACTCATTACTTGAGATTGAGCTCGACAGACTCGACTTGAGCAGGAGCTCACTTTTTATGCATAAGGGCC
>NW_016169482.1:7815-17341 GCF_001687245.7 Rhagoletis zephyria
GTATTTCTTTAGATAATGAACTATAAAAATTGACAAGGATTCATTTAAATCACAATTTAAATTTTCACTCTCGCTTTCCGAACTCATGTTTGCTACTAATCAAACAAGCGGTATGATCTCAGTTATCTCAAGTTCATGGCATTTGCTCAATCTCATTTTTATGCATACGAAAACGAGTAGGAGCTCAATCTGTTTGCTTGGACTCATTACTTGAGATTGAGCTCGACAGACTCGACTTGAGCAGGAGCTCACTTTTTATGCATAAGGGCCATTGTTTTGAGTTTTATCTAAAGTTAAAATTTTTGCATTATCATCACTTGCAATATCCGAACTGTGGATTTCGTCAACGAAGACGAAGCGGACATGTGGTATGAAATAGTGATGCAAAAATGTGTAAAATTTTACCTACTCTCAGACTTCTAAATTTGAACGTATGTATACTCGGTACAAGCAGGTGGGATGAATGGTGCAATACACAGGTGAAATAATAAAACAGCTTTCCCGCTTTATTTCGAACGCGACGTCGAACTTTTACAAATCCGTCCATTTAACTTGTTCATGTACTACTTTTTGTCAAATGTAACTGGGTGACTACCTACATACGTACGTGCACTATTTTGCTTTATTACTCAATTGTTAAGTTTAAAAGTTGGTCTTATTGCTCAACGAGAAATGAAATAAAGCAAATTTGTGTTATTTTACTTTAAATTGGGAAATAACACAAATTTTCGTTATTGCCGTTGGTGTTATTTGTGGAATTTTAGACATTTTGTGGCATTTTATTACCGTATGGTTGCATATGGGTTGAAACGTGGTATTGCTGAGAATGATATTGCAATTCATATTGTGAACGGCATAAATGACAGTGACTTGAAAAGGAAAATTTCTAACGAGCATTCGCGATGTATTGATCTACTACGAGATTTAATTACCTAAGATATGTTTAATGAAGTGACAACCACGTCACAATATACAGTTAAGCAAACGCCAGTAATGCAACATACGTCCGTTCCGCGCAACACCAATGCAAAACCGAACGAAAATATAAAGTGTTTTAATTGCTCGAAAATGGGGCATTATTCAATTCGTTGCCCTGAACCTCAAAAAAGCGTACGGTGTACAAAGTGTAATCGTACGAGTCATGTGACCGAAAATTGTCCCAAAAATCAAATATTCTATAAAAGCTATTAAGTCGGAAAATATGCCGGTAGAAACTAAAAACGCCAACGAAATTATAAAACAAATTATAGTGAACGGAATAAAGACAAACTCTTTCATAGACCCTGGAAGTAGTCGCACTTGATTGAAACAAGGTTTTGCTAATTGAATCGGTAAACCTAAGCCATGCTCTATAACGTTAAATGGATTTGGTGGAGGAACGTATTAATGTGACGAGAAAATCGAAACGCTAATTGAAATAGACGGTGCAAAAATCGAAACTGAGTGTTTGATCGTAACAGACAAACTTTTAGTTGAGAATGTTCTGCTCGGAACTGATAGTTTGTGTAGGAATGGAAGTCGAATGGTGATTGAAAATGGATGTTGTCGTTTCGAAAATGTTTTAAAGATACGCGCTTGTGATACTCTTACCAAAAACGACTTTGATAAATTAGAACAACTACTTCGCTCATTTCGTATCGTGTTTTCTGAGAAAGTCTCAGAACTCGGGCGATGCACTATAATGAAAATGAAGATAGAACTTAACTCGCAAACTCCAGTGAATATAAAACCATATCGTTTACCTTTTGCCAAACGACCCATTGTGACAAACATTATTAAAGAATTGAACGACAACGATCGAATCGCCGTATGCATCACCTGTCGTCCTCGTAGAGAACCAAATGGTGAGCATCGTCTTTGTGTAGACTATAGATGTCTAAATAAAATTACAAAGAAAACGTCTTATCCAATGCCAGTAATAGATGAACATTTCGCCCAACTAGCAGGTAGTAAATATTTTACGATATTAGATTTACGCATGAGGTATTTCCAAGTCACCACCGAAGGGCACTACGTTTGGTCAATACTCCCGCCATGTTCCAAACGGTGATGAACTAATTGGTCGCAAAAATGAGTCCGGGTGAAGTTCTGGCGTACCTAGATGACGTCATCATACCGAGCCGCCCTATCGTAGAAGGTTTATTACGTCTCTAAAAGTTTCTGTAAATTTTGCAAGAGACTGGTTCACCGAGAACGATATACAGCCAGGTACGCGCAAGACGCGCAAAATTTCCAAGTACCATCGAATGTCACGGAACTACCTCGATTTTTGGGGCTCACGGGATCCTTTAGGAAGTTCGTCCGACGATATTCCTTAATAACGAAGCCGCTAACGACGCTTTTACGCAAATCTGAATAAAACACTTTCTGTTGGACCGAACTACAACAAGAAGCTTTTCAGCGTATAATCGAACCAGCGTTGCCATTTTAGCCGTTTTCCGGCTAGATTTAGCCGGTTTTGATAGCAACTGGCCGGAGAAAACTCGATCTAGCCGGCAGCCGATTTGTTAGCCGGTTTGTAAAAAAAAGTTAGCCGATTTTAGCCGATTTTACTATTTGCCTAATTTTCAGGTGCAAAAAGTAAACAAGTTGTTCGAAAGCAATAATGCAGACCCAATGAAGATTTTTAATGAACTCAATGTTTTACTTTCGCATCTATGCTTCCTAGTGGTTATTAGCGCGGACACATTTGATCCTATATGCTCCCCGTTGGAACCATACCTTGCTCCATTTCCTCAGTTTTATCACAGTTTTGAAGAGTATTTAAAAACAAAAGTAAGCACAAACGCTTTTGACCTCGAAGCCGAGAAAATAATTCGAGAAAATGGTCGCTATTTTATTATCACTTTAATAAAGGAATTACGCCAACGCCTCCCTACAAATATTGCCACACTAAAAAAATTGACTTTTTTCGGTTGGAAATGCATTAAGAGTAATTAAACCAAAAGTATTTGTTCAACTACAGCAACAAAAACACAAATATAATGCCGACGAAATAACATCCATAGAGATGCAATGGCAACGGTTAACGTTACATACTGTAGTGTCGATTCCCATTTTTCTTAACGACAATATTCGCATCGTTAGCTAACGATTCCGACAAGTTTCGTTAACTGCAATTCTCAAGAACACTTTTAGCGAATATTGTCGGTAGCTTTGACAGTTGTCTAACGAAATTTGTAGATAGCCTAGCTACGAATATTTTGTCGTTGAAAAGCCTAACGATAGAATTGGTTTAAGTTTTTATTGAGAAAAATTAGGCAAAATTCATCGGTAAGCAAACTATTATAATAAAAAATAGCTAATAAATAAACATTTATCACATATAGATGTGCTTATTATTATTAATCTTTTTATTTATTACACTGTGCAAGTTGAAAACTTAGGCAAAGGTTTTGATAGTTGATCTCACTTAATTGGGGCATTCTAAGTTCAATGGCTCCACCCTTTTTGTCAGATTTGCTCCAGTGTTCGAGATAACGACACTTGAACATTTGCTTCAATTTTAACTTGTTTGTAAATAACTCAGTTTTTGTGTTGTTTTAATAAAATTTTTAACATGACTGATTTTTATAATGAAGGTTATTTTAAAAAATAGTCACGTGATAAAGTTTAATAAAATGACTTTAACGGACTTTGTCGGAGTTATTAAAAAAAACATAAAAATTTTAACAAATTTTCAATTACTGTTACGTCGAAAACTAGAGCCACAAGCTAAATTTTTAGACGTGGAAAGTATAACGTCAAAATGATGTGTTTGTTGTAATGGAATTTTTTACTTATATACGGCTAACACTACCTTATTAAATTCGCCTTGCACGAGGCCCTTATTGCAAAATAAAAAGTCCAGCATCCTATGGTACTGCTCCGTAGTAGCTTTTGCGCTTCTGTTTTTTTCATAATGTATTCACAAACAACAATCTCGACAACAATAATACGCGCAACAATAAAATGTTTCTTTTAAATATTGAGTGTCAAACGTCAATATTGCCATATTTGTCTTTGTAATTAACGACAATCCTCGTAAACTCCTTTATCGACATGTCTAACGAATTCTGTCGTTAAGTGTGTTTTTGAGAATAGCCTATTCGCTACTGCAAGCTACAAACGTCGTTCATTATCAATAACGAATAACGGTTAGGAAAAATGGGAATCGCACTACTGGAGTAATTTAGACTCAACTGTAAAATTTTGGGACGAAGTTTATCAATTTCGAAATGCCCTAGGAGAAAACCCTTTTGCTGACCTTTCCAACCTAGTTTTTAGTTTTCTTGTTTTGCCTATAAGTAATGCAGAAGTAGAGCGAATATTTAGTTCAATGAATATAATAAAAACTAAGCAAAGAAATCCAATGTGCGTTAAAACGTTAAACGCTATTTTATATATAAGATACGGTTTAAAACGTGAAGAAAAATGCTGCCATAATTTTACTGTAGATGACGATCTCTTAAAATTAATGAATTCAGGTGATATATACAATAGTGATTCATTTGATGATGAGGAGTCGAGTGTATCTCGATATAAATTAATGGTGTTATCTAGTCTTTCGTTTCTTGCGATTTATTTAAATAAAGCATGTGAATTTTCACTAAAACATTTTAGCCGTTTTTAGCCGCTTTTTTTTGCCAATCTAGCCAGTCGGCCCAAAAAGTTCTGGCAACACTGTATCGAACTGTTAACAACTACTCCAGTTTTAGCAATTTACGACCAGAACGCTCAACATGAGGTGCACACGGACGCCAGCAGTATTGGCCTTGCAGGCGGGCTGATGCCAGGGAAGCCAACTCGTGGGGAATTCCCCGATTTGCGAGGAATTTCAGTTTGCGTGGGGAATCGGTGGATGAACTGTTTTTTTGTGAGTAAATAATTATTTTTTTCTTTTATGCTTCACAAATTTCACTAATGAGTTAAAATAGTTGATTAAGAAATGCAACTGCAACTAAAAGTATTAATTATGCAACCTTAAGTTATTAAATATTTAAGTCAGTCACGAATAGAGAACGATGGAACATTATTTTTTATTTTTTATTTGTTAACTAAATTTATAAAAGTTTAGTTTGGTTTATAAATACATAGATGTTTTACATTTAAAAATAAAATAAACAGAAAGACCAGCAATATGTACATTCAATATTTTTTTGTAAATAAGTAGATATCTATGGGTGGAGAATTCAACGAAATTTCGGGAAAATCGTGGAATTTCATAGTCGAAATCGGGGAATTCTCAAAAATGAGTTGGCTACCCTGGCTGATGCAGTCGCGTAATGGTAAAACGTGGCAACCAGCTATGTATTATAGTCGTCATTGTACAGAAGCCGAAAGCCGTTATCATTCTGACGAGTTAGAAGCTCTCGCCGTAGTTGAAGTGCTCGAACGATTTCGCATATAGTTACTTGCTTGGAAGAAGATTTCGTCTTGCAATCGATTGTTCAGCTGAAGCCAAAGTTCGCAATAACAAAGAAGTAAAGCCTAAGATCGCACGCTGGTGGCAGAAGATATCGGAATACGATTTTTAAGCTGTTCATCGACCGGGTAACAAACTTTCACACGTAGACGCTATGAGTAGGGCGCCTGACCAGCCTGCCGAAAACGTAGATACCGCAGGCTTTATCTTCGATATATCTTCAGACAGCAACGATTAGCTATACGATGCAGATACAGGACGAGCAACTACGAGAAATTATTACTATTTTGCAAGGGAAACAAAAATCACCACGAGAACCAGAAGTTAAACAAAATTTTCGCATACAAAATCACCGCCTTTACCGTCAAGACGAAGATGGGCTAAAATTCGTCGTACCTAAAGCCGTCCGTTGGCGCATCGCTCAGCTATGCCACGACAAAAGGGTCAGCACGCTCTAGAGAAGACCATTGCACGCATTCGGAAAACGTTCTGGTTTCCACAGATGCGTAAATATTTGGAGAATTATATCGCCGCATGCATCGATTGTTGCTATCGTAAAGCACAATCAGGTAAAATAGAAGGCACAATGCATTTCGACCCGGTAGAACCGATATCTTTTCGCGTGGTTCATGCTGATCACCTCGGTCCGTTTGTACGCAGTAAAAAAGGAAATTGTTACGTTCTGGCAATCTCAGACGCGTTTTCGAAATACCTTATCGTTAAGCCAGTATGCGATACGCAAACAATTCACGTTAGAAATGTATTGAACGAAATAACTAGCTACTTCGGCTACTGTTGGTGATTGTCAACCTGGTCATACGTGTTTTTTAATCGCTCCGCCGAGAAATTATTAATAATTCACGTAAAGCATAGACAAAAAAAAACCGAACCAACGCGAAAAGATAATACTAGGCATAAATAAGCTTTCTGCTTAATTGCCTATAATTATAAATTACTTTTTCTGAATTTTCGCAATGCCGCGAGATATTCAAATAAATGTGCCAACATACAATAAAATAAAAGCAGCTCCGGCCCCACCGCGCTTACCGAATAGTGAAACAAGCACCAAGTGCAGTGAAATAAACCTTGCAGTAACAGGAGCTGACCAAAAGCATTCAGCTGATCGAGGAAATGCTTACTTTTCGTTCGTTTCCCCACAAACAATGCTGATCGCGATAAATCGTACTCTCCATCCCCCCAAACCTCGTGCATTACATCTTGGCATGCACAGTCGCCAATGTCTCTGGTAGACCAAGTTGTTCTAACGCAACAACAAAGCACTAGCTCAGCAATAAGCACAGTAACAACAGTGAGCGCAGCTCTCACAACAACGACTACAACCACGAACTCAGCAATGACAGCGGTTTCACAACGCGGTTCACCCACACCTGCACAAACGGCAATTCAAAAACGGCTTTTGAATTATTCATATACAAAACGAATGAATGATTTTAGCTTGAAATTTTTTTGAATTTGAGTGAATAGCTGTTCTGATATTTGTGTCAACATCACAATATTCAAACAAAGCGAAAATAAATTGAATTGAAATAAATGACAATTTTTTGTATGAATATCCAAATATATTTTTTCTCTGAACATATGTACAAACAAACAATGTATGTATGTATGTTTTGCTGCGCTCCTATTACATATGAAAAAAACTTGTTTGTAGAAAAAAACTTTTACCGAAATGAGTTTGAATGATTTGAATGTTTTCCATTCATTCATTCACATTCTTCCATCTGAAGGTAGAAAATATAAAACAAAATGTATATTCATAACTTACAAAATTCCAAACGCTGAGTGTTTTGTATGTGAAGTAAAATATTCAAATCTACTCTACTCTGTTTGGCTAGAAGTTTGAATGAATTCATGCAGCCCTCTAATAGGTATATACAAGTCAAACGAAAATTAAGCCCACAGCAGCAAAAAATTGCAAATCCATCAAAAATTGCAAAAACGAAAACCACTGACATTAACCCTCTACTGGGAAATAAGTTTGCAATTCTGGAGTGAGCTCGTGAATAAATTAACTCAGCTTATTGGAGACAATACGTTCCACGTAACGTCAATTACCAAGGGCAACATTAAAGAGACCAAACTTCAGATTATAACTCAAGAAAATTACCGGTTGGTAACCAAACACCTTAATGACGATAAGAAAAACTTCTATACGTACCAGCTCAAAAGCAGCAAAGGACTGCAAGTAGTAATAAAAGGTATAGAATCAAGTGTACCCATTGGTGATATTGCTCATGCTCTAGAGAAGGCAGGATTCGCTGTTAAAAATGTTGTCAATATTATCAACAGAGCAAAAGTCGCTCAGCCTATGTTTAAGGTAGAACTTAAGCCAGAAACAAAGCCAATGAATAAAAACGCAGTGCACCCAATCTACACCCTACGATACCTTCTACACCGAAGAATAATAGTGGAAGAGCCGCACAAGCGAAACGGTCCCGTACAGTGCACAAATTGTCAAGAATTTGGGCATACCAGAACATACTGTACCTTGCATCCAGTGCGTGTTGCCTGTAGCGACGTTCACACTTCCGCTTCTTGCAAGGCTATCAAAGCTGATGTGGCTGTAAAGAAATGCAGTAATTGCGGAGGTAACCACACCGCCACAGGGGATGCCCTGTATACAAAGACTTAAAGTCTCGCATGAATCAGCGCAACACAGCCGTACGCTCTTCCACCAATCCAACTATTTCTTATACATACCAACACCTCACGCCATCAACCACTACACCAGGAGCCTTTTTTGCAGCGAGTTCCCAACGTTTCTTTTGCCGACGCATTAAAACTACAAACGCAGCCAAGCACGGCGAAATCAAACTCCAATAAAGAAACATTTGCAAATATTCAAAGGAATAATACTGAGCAAATGCAGCCGAACCCCCCACTTGTGGCATAGAAGAAATGATATTGAATCTTACCCATTGTATGACTCAATTCATGTCTACTATGCTAAATATGATTCAAGACCTCATAAAGGCTCAAAATCAATTGTTGCAAATTTTAGTGAATAAAAAATGAGTGAATTGAAAATTTGCTTATGGAATGCTAACGGTGTAAACCAGCGTAGATTAGAACTCAGTCAATTTCTCACTGAATATAAAATAGATGTTATGCTACTGTCCGAGACACATTTAACAAATAAATATAATTTCTCCACACCTGGATACAAATTCTATACAACAAATCACCCAGATGGTGAAGCTCATGTAGGCACAGCGGTGCTGATTAGAAATCGCCTAAAGCACAATATTCTAGACTCAAAAGCAACAGACTATCTGCAAGCAACTACAATATGCTTACGAAACCCCGACCGAGACTTGAATATATGTGCTATTTATTGAGCACCGCGATTTTTAATTTCTGAAAATGATTTTAAAGATTTCTTTGATAGTCTGGGTAATAGATTCCTGGCAGGAGGAGACTTCAACGCAAAGCATACGTACTGGGGGTCACGCCTTATTAACCCAAAAGGGCGGCAGTTATACAATACCATTATAAACAGGCACAAAGTGGTCACATCTCCTGGTAAACCTACTTACTGGCCCACCGATATAAAGAAGATACCAGACCTAATAGACTTCTCAATTACAAGAAACATATATAGAAATAACATAACTGCAGAAACTCTACCTGAACTCTCATCCGATCACTCCTCTATATTAATAAAACTATATGAACAGACCCAAAACATCGAGATTGAGCCTCGTCTAACTTCAAATAACACCAACTGGCTTAAATATAAAAAGTACATCAGTAGTCACCTTAAATTAAACGCTGCACTTAACTGCGAGCGTGATATAGACTCCCTTGTTGAACATATTAAAGAAACCTTTACTTCAGCCGCTGGCCTGGCAACACCAAATCAAGTCCAAGTACCACCTACGCATAAATCAGTTACAAACACCGAAATAGAAAAACTTGTGGCAGAAAAGCGGCGCCTAAGAAGACAGTGGCAGAGCCATCGCTCACCAACCTCACAACTACTGTATAAAGCTGCCAGTAGAAAACTGAAACAAGCACTCAAACGTGCAGAGGATCGCAACTTGCAATGGTACATTAACCGTTAATCGAGCTTTGTATCAAAAATGATACATTTTGTTTTAT